>NW_019268583.1:267963-272676 GCF_002738365.1 Cucurbita moschata | reverse complement strand
TTTTATTTAATTTCGGTTACATTTACATAATGGCTAATTATGGCCATAAAGTGTGAATGTTACAACTTTTGTAATTTTCACACTTTATGGCCATAATTAGCCATTATGTAAATGTAACCGAAATTAAATAAAATGTCTTAAAATACAATAACTCTAAATTATAACCCACCCAAATTTACAACAATCAAACTTTATTCTTCTTCAATGTAGCATGAATTGAAACATCTTTTGATAATTTTGACAACCTTTTCTTCACATCTTCATTGAAGCATATTGTATGATTGATGTCTCTTGGTTCATATCATTTTTATGTCAGCAAAAGAAGCCAAGCTCATGGCATTGTTGATGTTGTACAAAGGGGATTGAACGCTCAAATCCAAAATTGGAGATTGACTCTTCTTACCGGGGGTTAATATTGGATTCCCCATTACTATTCATCCTATTCATTATTAATCTGGAATATATAAGTAATTCATAATCATACCGTTAGGATTGATCTAAACCAACTCATTATGGATACAATGAAACTCAACATGCCAACAAACAAACAAACAACTATTAACCAACTTATTAGAAAGACAAGACAGCCAATCAGAAATATCACCACCTGCCCTTCGGGGATGCCCTCAGCGTCGAGGAAGATGTACTAGGGTGTATGTGCGACTCGTTCAGACCATGGACCGGGACAAAAGAAAGTAGAAAATGGGTCCCGTATTAGTGAGAAATACCAGTGAATAGGATAGATAGAAGGAATGGAAGAACTCTACCTCTGGCTACCTAAAAAGAAAGAAAGAAAGAAAAAAGATTGATCGTATCCTTTTTAGATGAGAAAGAATTAATTTCCCATTGGGAACAAATGCAGCTTATCCATTAAGCAAAGGAAATCCTATTTCACAGAAGAGAAGGATTATGGCCTTCCTTATTCTTCCAAGAACGGACTAAGAGGGTCAGCTACCCAACAAAACTCATCCTCATAATTAAATACCGTTACTGTATAGGTAGATCTCCTTGTGAAAGACTGGTTACTAGCTAATTCATGGGTAGAGCCAAAGAGGGTGAACTGTACAAGTTAACAATAACATGGATGAAATCAAAGAAGGAGCTCAGCTCCGGTGTATAGAGAGGACCTCACCGTTTAAGAAGTAACCATAGAAACGAAGGAACCCACTATTTCTTTATCCATTGCTATTTAGGGGTGACTAGAACAAAAAGGAAATCGTGGTCGGGAAGGTTATAGTAGCAAAAGCCATCGACATTTAGATACATTACATTGGCAAAAATCCCTTTTGTTATTAATAGACTAGGAAGGAAAGGAGAAAGGAGGACTAACTGAAAGAAAGGAAATCCATTAGTTATTCATCAAAGATTTATTCAATGACTAGACTGGAACGAGGATATATAGCTCGGAGACGTAGAAAGAAGAAAAATGTGTTTATTTGCATCAAGCTTTCGAGGGGCTCATTCAAGACTGACTGGAACTATTAGATTACTTAATAGAAAATCAGAGCTTTGGATTCAGGGGATAGAGGTAGGCAAGCAAAAAAGCTATTTTCGACAGTTACAGTTGTGCTCGAATAAATACAGTCATTTGATAGGAATAAGGTAGACTACAGTTATAGTAGATTCATACACAATCCGTACAAGAGGCAGTTGCTTCTTCATCGTCAAATACATACTGACTTTCCCGCCCACTATATTAAATAGGAATTGTCTTTCCATGTGATTTCCAATGAGATCAATAAGAAGATTGGGGAAAGAATCCAGCGCAATGCTTCAAATGGAGTTCCCTCCAGAATAGAATGAACTCAGAGAAGGTCAAGTATCAAATCAGTATGTATGAGCATTCAATCAAAAAAAGAGGGAGGGAGGTAAGGAATGAATCTTCTCCTTTTTACGACACGAGAATCAAATCTAGATTTGGGTGGGGGTATTTTTCGAACAAAGCATCAATCGGCGGTTGAGTTTGTATTTGCATTTGAATTCAATTGAAGAGTCAGCCTATTTCTTCTTCTTCCTGGTTCTAAGACCAATAGTTCCAGCGGTAGATGCCCTTCTTTCTTTCGTCTTCTTTCTCATTACTAAGGAAAAGGTAACAAAGATCAAATACGAGCTTGTTTTATAGCAATACTAATTAAGAAGCATTGCTGTTTTAAGGTCAATCTATTTCCCCGGCCGGCTAGATCAGATTTGTCCTTGTTCACTAAGAAATCGACTAATTCAACTCATCTTTCTATAAGTAATGCCCCACCAAAGAATTGAATCGGGGGCAAACGCCTACGAAAAGATCGTTTGGATTTAAGGAGTCTCTTGGATTTATCCATGGTTTCCTTCTATGTTCAATAGAAAGTTGAATAGATGTCCGCATCTTCCTTGGATTGTAAAAGGGTGAGACACAGAGGATTGGTTCGATCTACTTCTTTATCTCCGCATGAATCGTATGTTTGTAACGTGGCCAGACAGAATTTGCTCAATTCCAATCGACTAGGCGTATTGTGTCGATTCTTTTGTTTGAGTAATCAATCCCTCTGGCTGTAAATCCCCACCCTTCCTTATTCACACCGTTTCGAACACAAGGAGTGAGTACAGAACAGTGACTCGGGCATCTTTACCCTTGGCCATGAACCTCCCTTGTATTTTGATTCCCGCACAACTCTTCTATTTTCCGATCCAATCCAAAAGGAAGAAAAAAAGAGAAGTTGGTAACTCTCATTCAAATAGAAAATCTAGTCTACTAATACACGGTTTTGCATTTAAGTATCTTGGTTGTATGATACTGTTGCCCTAGCCATCCATTACATTTTCATTTTCGTTCTCACCATTCAATTGGAACCCCGCCCCGAGTCCAAGTTTGACGTAAGTTGATTCCTGTTTAGTTTGATTCTTTCTCTTTTCTAACTTATTCTAAGTCTAAAAACTCTGAAAAGAAGGGGAAGTGGATTAGTCACAGCTATTTTCTTGTTTTTCTAATCTTCTTCGGCAATAGCTAGAATGAAAAAAAATGGGAATACCACTGCATCCGGGAATAAACAATTGATCTCGATTAATAGACCCGCTAAAGCCCCGAACCATATAATACTTACTACCGGTGCCCCGTAGAGATATCTTTTTAGATCTCGCATTGAAACCCCTCCTACTTGATATAAATTTGTAATACATATAGGTGGGTGGGTATTACCATGAAATGTCTATATAGTGAATAACCGCGCTTGTTAAGTCTTTATTATTCTGAATATACGAGACTACTAAAGAGGAAATGGCAAGATAATTTGTCTATCTATCCCAATGGAGGAAATCAATCCAAAATGTGTAGTGGAAAACAAGACAGAGATTCTTTCTCTACAATGAGACTGTAGACCAATTTCAAGGGATGTAGCGCAGCTTGGTAGCGCGTTTGTTTTTGGGTACAAAATGTCACGGGTTCAAATCCTGTCATCCCTACCCCTATTACTTCTGAACAGTAACGAGGAATCAATGGAGATCCATATGATATGTGATATGAACCAAGAGACATCATTCATACAATATACTTCAATGAAGATGTGAAGAAAATGTTGTCAAAATTATCAAAAGAGGTTGCAATTCATGTAATTTAGAGTTATTGTATTTTAAGACATTTTATTTACTTTAGGTTACATTTACATAATGGCTAATTATGGTCATTAAGTATGAATGTTACAACTTTTGGAATACCTTTAATAGTTTCATTTTGAGGCTATAAAAAGCCATGTATGTTGTATTTGTAATTAGACTTAGAAAATGTAGTAAAAGAAGCATATGTTCTCTTCTTTAGCCAATGGCTAAGTTTCTTTGCAATTCTATGTAGTTTAGGTTGCATGTAGAATCATTCAAGCTCGACATGATCAATCTTTCTTGTGGAGTGATTCGAATCTCAATCAAGTGTTCTTGCGTTGAGATATTTGATCAACAAGAATCATTCAGGCTAGACATGATCGATCTTGCTTGTGGAGTGATTCGAATCTCAATCAAGTGTTCTTGTCTTGAGATATTCGATCAACAAGGTAATCCGAATCTTATTCCCCTTGTATTGATTCCTTATCTTATCATTTGGTATCAGAGCTTCAGGCTCAAGATCGGATATATGTTTTGATATGAACCAAGAGACATCAATCATACAATATACTTCAATGAAGATGTGAAGAAAAGGTTGTCAAAATTATCAAAAAGATGTTTCAATTCATGCTACATTGAAGAAGAATGAAGTTTGATTGTTGTAAATTTTGGGTGGGTTACAATTTAGAGTAATTTAGAGTTATTGTATTTTAAGACTTGTTATTTAATTTCGGTTACATTTAAATAATGGCTAATTATGGCCATAAAGTAGGAATGTTACAACTTTTGGAATACCTTTAGTAGTTTCATTTTTTAGGCTATATAAAGCCATGTATGTTGTATTTGTAAGGTAGACTTGGAAAATATATTAAAAGAAGCATTTGTGCTTTTCTTTAGCCAATGGCTAAGTTTCTTTTGCAATTCTATGTAGTTTAGGTTGCATGTAGAATCATTCAAGCTCGATATGATCAATCTTGCTTGTGGAATGATTCGAATCTCAAACAAGTGTTCTTGCGTTGAGATATTTGATCAACAAGAATCATTCAAGCTAGACATGATCGATCTTGCTTGTGGAGTGATTCGAATCTCGAACAATGTTCTTGCCTTGAGATATTCGACCAACAAGGTAATCCGAATCTTATT
>NW_019268583.1:267126-267953 GCF_002738365.1 Cucurbita moschata | reverse complement strand
TAAAAACTCTGAAAAGAAGGGGAAGTGGATTAGTCACAGCTATTTTCTTGTTTTTCTAATCTTCTTCGGCAATAGCTAGAATGAAAAAAAATGGGAATACCACTGCATCCGGGAATAAACAATTGATCTCGATTAATAGACCCGCTAAAGCCCCGAACCATATAATACTTACTACCGGTGCCCCGTAGAGATATCTTTTTAGATCTCGCATTGAAACCCCTCCTACTTGATATAAATTTGTAATACATATAGGTGGGTGGGTATTACCATGAAATGTCTATATAGTGAATAACCGCGCTTGTTAAGTCTTTATTATTCTGAATATACGAGACTACTAAAGAGGAAATGGCAAGATAATTTGTCTATCTATCCCAATGGAGGAAATCAATCCAAAATGTGTAGTGGAAAACAAGACAGAGATTCTTTCTCTACAATGAGACTGTAGACCAATTTCAAGGGATGTAGCGCAGCTTGGTAGCGCGTTTGTTTTTGGGTACAAAATGTCACGGGTTCAAATCCTGTCATCCCTACCCCTATTACTTCTGAACAGTAACGAGGAATCAATGGAGATCCATATGATATGTGATATGAACCAAGAGACATCATTCATACAATATACTTCAATGAAGATGTGAAGAAAATGTTGTCAAAATTATCAAAAGAGGTTGCAATTCATGTAATTTAGAGTTATTGTATTTTAAGACATTTTATTTACTTTAGGTTACATTTACATAATGGCTAATTATGGTCATTAAGTATGAATGTTACAACTTTTGGAATGCTTTCATTTTGAGGCTATATAAAGCCATGTATGTTGTATTTGTAAG
>NW_019268583.1:251013-266834 GCF_002738365.1 Cucurbita moschata | reverse complement strand
TTGAGAGGTGAGAATGAGAGCTTCATTTGTGTAAATGAGTGCAAACAGAGTGGCCTAAAATTTCTTGAGTGTATACACATGAGAGATTGTTGTGAGGGCCTTTGTATTTTCATATCTTATGTTTGCAGCAAAGTTTCACAAATAGATTCGAGGACGAATCCTCTTGAAGAAGTGGAGAATGATATGAACCAAGAGACATCATTCATGCAATATACTTCAATGAAGATGCGAAGAAAATGTTGTCAAAATTATCAAAAGAGGTTGCAATTCATGTCACATTGAAGAGGAATGAAGTTTGATGGTTATAAATTTTGGGTGGGTTACAATTTAGAGTAATTTAGAGTTATTGTATTTTAAGACATTATATTTACTTTAGGTTACATTTACATAATGGCTAATTATGGTCATTAAGTATGAATGTTACAACTTTTGGAATGCCTTTAATAGTTTCATTTTGAGGCTATATAAAGCCATGTATGTTGTATTTGTAATTAGACTTAGAAAATGTAGTAAAAGAAGCATTTGTGCTCTTCTTTAGCCAATGGCTAAGTTTCTTTGCAATTCTATATAGTTTAGGTTGCATGTAAAATCATTCAAGCTAGACATGATCAATCTTGCTTTTGGATTATTCGAATCTCAATCAAGTGTTCTTGCATTGAGATATTTGATCAACAAGAATCATTCAAGCTAGACATGATCGATCTTGCTTGTGGAGTGATTCGAATCTCGAACAATGTTCTTGCCTTGAGATATTCGACCAACAAGGTAATCCGAATCTTATTCCCCTTGTATTGATTCCTTATCTTATCAATATGCATGCAAGATATATATATTAGGGTTGCATTTAGTTTGATAGTAGAACGCCGGACGGGTCTCCCCCTGTTAAGGATAGTTGACCATTCACTATAAGGCAAATATCTAGATATTTGCCTTACATTACGGGTTACCATATTTGCCCTCTTATTAAAGGCAAATATATTTCATTCATTTATTATTCTTTCCTTTTATTACTATTTCCATAATATTTGTAATTTACCATATTTCTGTATCCTGAAAATGATTATAAATAAGAGAACTCTCACCCCCATTTAGGCGTGGTGATTCAGCAAACATTCACATGGTATCAGAGCCCTTTCGGTTTAACAACCCTGATCCTTTCTTCTCTATGGCTTCCGAATCTTCTTATCATCTTCTTCCTTTCAATACTTTAATTCATATGATCACCATCAAACTTTCTTCCTCCAATTATCTTCTTTGGAAAAGCCAACTTCTCCCTCTCCTCGAGAGTCAAGACATGCTGGGCTATGTCGATGGAACTATGGTTCCACCACCTCGCTTTGAACCAGAAACCTCTTCAACACTCAACCCCAAATATTTGGCATGGAGAGCAGCCGATCAACGACTTCTCTGTCTCCTGCTCTCCTCTCTCACTGAGGAAGCCATGGCTGTTGTCGTTGGTCTCCCTACTGCACGTGATGTTTGGCTTGCGTTGGAAACTACGTTCAGCCATCAGTCGAAAACTCGTGAACTGAGACTCAAGGATGACTTGCAGTTGATGAAACGTGGCACCAAACCTGTTGCTGAGTATGCCCGTGCCTTCAAAAAAATTTGTGACCAACTTCATGCCATTGGCAGACCGATCGAGGACATTGATAAAGTGCACTGGTTCCTTCGTGGACTCGGCACCGAATTTTCAGCTTTTTCTACTGCTCAGATGGCTCTTACCTCTATCCCCTGTTTTGCAGATTTAGTCTCTAAAGCTGAAAGTTTTGAGTTGTTTCAGCTCTCCCTTGAGTCCTCTAACTCCACTCCTACAGCATTCACAGTCACTAATCGTGATCGCACCCATGGAAGCCACCCTGCTTCCTTTACCAACCAGCGAGGTCGTTCTTATTCTCACAAAAACAACTCTTCTAATCGAGGACGAACCCACTCAAGTCAAGGTCGTCGACCACCTCACTGCCAAATATGCCGCAAAGAGGGCCATTATGCTGACCGCTGCAACCAACGGTATGTTCGACCTGATTCTTCTCATGCTCACCTTGCTGAAGCCTTTAACACGTCATGTTCTATTGCTGGACCCGATACTGCTGATTGGTTTCTGGACACTGGAGCTTCGGCCCATATGACTGCCGACCCATCTATTTTGGATCAGTCTAAAAATTACACGGGTAAGGACTCTGTGATTGTAGGAAACGGTGCATCCCTACCCATTACCCACACCGGTACTCTTTCTCCTGTTCCAAATATTCACTTGTTAGATGTCTTGGTTGTCCCTCACCTCACTAAAAATCTTCTTTCCATAAGTAAATTAACGTCTGATTTTCCTCTCTCCGTTACATTTACTAATAATCTTATTACTATCCAGAATCGTCAAACAGGAAGGGTGGTGGCAACCGGTAAAAGAGATGGAGGGCTATATGTGCTGGAGCGCGGCAACTCTGCTTTTATTTCAGCCCTTAGAAACAAATCTTTACGTGCTTCATATGATTTATGGCATGCTCGTCTAGGTCATGTGAATCATTCTGTTATTTCTTTTTTAAATAGAAAAGGTCATCTTTCTCTTACGTCTTTATTGCCTTCTCCATCATTATGTAATACCTGTCAGCTTGCGAAAAGCCATCGATTGCCTTATTCCCGCAATGAACGTAGGTCGTCTCATGTGTTAGATCTTATTCATTGTGATCTTTGGGGTCCTTCTCCCGTCAAATCAAATTCGGGTTTCCTTTATTATGTTATTTTTATTGATGATTATTCTCGATTCACTTGGTTTTACCCTTTAAAATTTAAATCTGATTTTTTTGATATTTTTCTTCAATTTCAAAAATTTGTGGAAAATCAATATTCTTCTCGTATCAAGGTATTTCAAAGCGATGGTGGTACCGAATTTACTAGTACTTGTTTCAAAACTCATTTACGTAATTCTGGCATCCACCATCAACTCTCTTGTCCATATACACCTGCTCAAAATGGTCGTGCTGAGAGAAAACATCGTCATGTGACTGAGACTGGCTTGGCCCTTCTCTTTCACTCTCATCTTTCTTCTCGTTTTTGGGTTGACGCCTTCAGCACTGCAGCTTATATTATCAACCGGTTGCCTACTCCACTTCTTGGAGGTAAGTCACCCTTTGAACTCCTTTATGGCTACACTCCACATTATGACAATTTTCATCCCTTTGGTTGTCGTGTTTATCCTTATTTGCGTGATTATATGCCTAACAAGCTTTCTCCCCGCAGCATTCCTTGTATTTTTTTGGGTTATAGTCCTGCTCATAAAGGGTTTCGCTGTCTTGATCCGGCCACAACTAAGCTATATATCACCTGTCATGCTCAATTTGATGAAACCCATTTTCCTGCTATCCCTAGCTCCCAGACCCAACCTCTTTCCTCTATTCCTATTTCAAATTTCTTAGAACCACATTTTCATCATATTGATTCATCCCCCCCTACCACTTCATCACCGCAAACTCCTCGATCCAGTTCATCCCCGTGTGATATTTGTTCTGACCTTGTAGATGAGTCTGTGCAGGTTGATACTTCTCTTGCAGGTTCCACTTTGCCACCCTCGACTTCTAATTCGACCTCTATTGAACCTCCTGTTGATTTCTCTTCTTTGGGCACTCATCCTATGATCACACGAGCCAAAGCTGGTATATTCAAGACTCGTCATCCAGCAAATCTTGGTATTTTGGGCTCATCTGGACTTCTTTCTGCTCTTCTTGCATCCACTGAGCCAAAAGGATTCAAATCTGCGGCTAAGAATCCTGCTTGGGTGGCTACCATGGATGAAGAAATTCGAGCATTACAACAAAATGATACTTGGACTTTGGTTCCTCGCCCTGCCAACACCAACATCGTGGGCTCTAAATGGGTGTTTCGTATTAAATATTTGCCTGATGGATCTGTCGAACGTTTCAAGGCTCGTCTTGTTGCCAAAGGTTATACTCAGGTTCCTGGTCTTGACTACACTGACACTTTCAGTCCGGTTGTCAAAGCTACCACTGTCCGTGTTGTGCTTTCTATTGCAGTCACAAATAAATGGCCTCTTCGACAACTTGATGTCAAGAATGCTTTTCTCAATGGAACTCTTATTGAACGTGTTCATATGGAACAACCTCCTGGGTATATTGATCCTCGATTTCCCACTCATGTTTGTCTATTAAAGAAAGCCCTCTATGGTTTAAAGCAAGCTCCTCGTGCTTGGTTTCAGCGTTTTAGCTCATTTCTTCTCACACTTGGGTTTTCTTGCAGTCGCGCTGACACGTCCCTTTTTGTCTTTCATCAGCAATCTAACATTATCTATTTGCTTCTTTATGTTGATGACATTATTGTTACTGGCAACAACTCATCTCTTATTGACAGCTTTACTCGCAAGCTTCATTCTGAGTTTGCTACCAAAGATTTGGGTTCTCTCAGTTACTTTCTTGGTCTTGAAGCTTCACCCACTCCTGATGGTCTCTTTATTAGTCAGTTAAAATATGCTCGAGATATTCTTACTCGTGCTCAGTTGCTCGATAGCAAACCAGTTCACACTCCCATGGTTGTTTCTCAACACCTGACTGTTGATGGTTCTCCTTTCTCTGATCCTACTCTCTATAGATCTCTTGTTGGCGCCCTTCAGTACTTGACTATTACGCGTCCAGATATTGCCTATGCTGTCAATTCTGTCTGTCAATTCTGTCAGTCAATTCTTGCATGCCCCTACTGCAGATCACTTTCTTGCTGTCAAACGTATTCTTCGCTATGTCAAAGGAACACTCCACTTTGGTCTTACCTTTCGTCCATCCACTGTTCCTAGTACGCTAGTCGCTTATTCGGATGCTGACTGGGCTGGTTGTCTCGATACTCGTCGTTCTACATCCGGCTATTCTATTTATCTTGGTAACAATCTGGTTTCTTGGAGTGCCAAAAAGCAACCTACTGTCTCACGCTCCAGCTATGAATCTGAGTATCGTGCTCTTGCCACAACCGCTGCTGAACTTCTTTGGGTTACGCATCTTTTGCATGACCTCAAGGTCCCTATTTCAAAGCAGCCCTTACTCTTATGTGATAACAAAAGTGCTATTTTTTTGAGCTCTAATCCCGTTTCTCACAAGCGGGCCAAACATGTTGAACTAGATTATCATTTCCTTCGAGAACTTGTTACCGCTGGCAAACTTCGCACACAATATGTACCCTCTCATCTCCAAGTTGCTGACATCTTCACAAAAAGTATTTCTCGACCTCTCTTTGAATTTTTCAAATCCAAGCTTTACGTTCGTTCAAATCCGACGCTCAGCTTGCGGGGGGGTGTTAAGGATAGTTGACCATTCACTATAAGGCAAATATCTAGATATTTGCCTTACATTACGGGTTACCATATTTGCCCTCTTATTAAAGGCAAATATATTTCATTCATTTATTATTCTTTCCTTTTATTACTATTTCCATAATATTTGTAATTTACCATATTTCTGTATCCTGAAAATGATTATAAATAAGAGAACTCTCACCCCCATTTAGGCGTGGTGATTCAGCAAACATTCACACCCCCGATGTCGTAGGTTCAAATCCTACCATGATTCGATTGTTGTTGTTGTTAGATCAGAATGAGACTGAAATCATTCAACAGAAATCACAATTTGAAAGTAGTAGGTCCAGCAAAAAAAGCACTTTTCATTAATCAAAGAAAGGCCCAACAGATCCACACGTCTCTATTGTAAATATGATGCGGTCATAAGCGGTTAGCTGTAAGCTATAGCATCCTTTTTCTATTTAACAAGCCAGAGATCTTTCTTTCTTTCTTTCTTTCTATTGAATTAGACGTGAGAGCTGTCAGTATGATTGAGTTAGAAAAGCTCCTCATTCCTCTGTGTAGGCAAGGCATAAGATAAGAGTTATTTCCGTAGTATCTTAACCGGTAAGAAAGTCTTTCATCAAATCCGTTACTTTAGAAGAAGCGGCCATCTCAGGTAAGAAGATCCTAATCCTTTTACCCTCTCTTGCTCTTACCTAGGCTAGGCTTGACTTCCAAAAGAAAGGGAAAGAACTGCCAATGACCTGTGATTGACCTCAAGGACTCTTTTCTTTTTGGAGTTCATTCGTCTTTTTATTGATTTCACTGAGAAATTACGTGAGAGCTGTGGGCTCGCAAAAGATTTATGCCAAATGGAAACCTCTCTATTCCCTATCTAGCTCCGGTGGGAACAGACTGATGACTAAAAGCCAAAAAAAGGGCAGATTCTCCTTGATCAACTTGATCAACATCTCCGTAGGCTATTCACGCTTATTCCCCGCTCCTCTTAACCCTGAACTCTGACTGAAGAAAAGGTATCTTCTTGATAAGCGCCTACAATGCTGGAATTTGCAAAGCTAGAGGTCCTTCTAGAATCCTTGCAAAACGCTCACAGAGAAAGCTAACTTAACGGATTGATTCCAACCAAGAGCTGGTTAGAAGATGAATGACTCTTAGATCGAACTTGGAATCTATGATGGTCACTCTTAGATACCAAGACAATTCACTCCAGAATTAGCTTGATCAAAACTAATTCAATGAATCGGTTTAAACATCAAACCTAAAGCAAGATTTGAAAAAGAATAACACCAAAAGGGTATCAAGAAAACACAAAGGTTTTTTTCTGTATTCAACTAAAATCTCTCAAACATGAGTATTACATGCCTTTAAATAGGTCTAAAAGGTAACCCTAACATAATATGGTTCAGCCACCAATCACTAATAAATGCTATTAAATACAAATTGAAGAATATAAGGCAATTCATACAAACTATTAATAAATGCTATTAAATATAAAAGGAAGCAAATAAAGCATTAATAATTTCCTTAATTGGTAATTCAACTACCAAAGGCAAGTCTTCTAATTATTTTCCAATATCAGCCACTCCATTATCTTCTTGATTTGATATGCGAATGCTATAAAGATTTTTGGGCACAAAAGTCTTTGTTTCAACCGGTACACTAGCTAGCTTTTGAAGATGCAATGTATAGGCCTCTTGAATCTTCTTAACCTTGCTTCTTGTAATCGGTCCTTCGGGTACATGCACGTGATCAGTTGTTGGATTCATATCATCCCCCCTTTCTTTAAAAGGATTTGTCCTCAAATCAAATTCATCGTTCTTTCCGGACAAGAACTGAATTTTTTTTTTCTCACTTTTTTTTTCTCACCTTTACCTTAGTTTCTTCTCTCCACTGTTGTTCTTCAGATTCTGTTCTTTTTTTCTCTAATTTCAATTGGTCACAATGTACTTCATATGGAGACAATGGAAGTAAAGTAAATTTCTTCCCACACAAAGTAAAAGTATACTTGTTCATGAAACCATCAAATGTTACCTTTCTATCATATTGCCAAGGTCGGCCGATAAAGATGTCCCCCGCATGCATTGGTACGACATCATAAAGAACTTCATCTTTATATCTTCCAAGAGTAAAAGAAATAAGAGCTTGGGAATTCACCTTAATTTCTTCTTTGTTTGTTAACCAATGAAGTTTGTATGGTTTTGGATGTGGATAGACAGAAAGTTGAAGTCTTTTTACAAGGAAACTGCTTACCACATTTGTGCAACTTCCACTATCATCAATCAGCAAGCTGCATGGGTTTGCTTTGATCAAACATCTTGTGTGGAACAAGTTTTCCCTTTGATATTCAAATTTCTCTCCCTTGATTTGAACATTGAGTACCTTTCTTGTGATCAAAGATATGGAATTACCTTCTTCAACATACTCATCATCATATGCGGCGATTTCTTCCACAAGCTGTGAATCATGATCCTCACATTCATCATCTGAATCAAGTATACCATTCCTTATCACCATAACTTTTTCATTAACACACTCTTTGCTCATGTGTCCAAATCCTTTGCACTTCCAACATTGAATAGAACTAGACTTCTCTTTTACCGTCTTTGAAGCTTCATTCATTTTACCATTGAAACTCTCAGCCTCCACTCTTTTAGCAGTCACAAACTTTCCTTTTGGTGACATCGAATCATTTTTATTCATAAAACTATCCTTGTTCCAAGTATTAGAATTTGAAAAGATGCTAGTTCGTGATGTGTACCTTTTTGAATGCTCTTTTTCTTCCTTCAATTGGTCTTCAATTTTGAGAGCATAATGATACATATCTTCCAGATATGGTGGTGGATTTCTGTCAACAAGATGAGCAATTTCTCGATTCAAACCTCCAAGGAATCTAGACATGGTATCTTCTTCTTCTTCTCTAACATTTGCTCTTTTCATCATAGTTTCCATCTCTTGATAATATTCCGCCACATTTTTTGTTCCTTGCCTTAACCTTGCAATTTAGTTTTCAAATTTCTTTCATAATGTTTTGGAGCATACCTTTTTCTCATGACTTCTTTAAGTTCTTCCCATGTCTCTATTGGATTCTCCTCTTTTCTTCTTCTCTCAGATTTGAGATGTTGGTACCAATCACCAGCATGATTGGTAAATTCGGCAATAGCAAGTCTCATCTTCTTATTTTCACTATAGGTTGCAATCAAACACATGCTCTATCTTTCTTTCCCACTGCAAGTATGCCTCAGAATCTGCCGTTCCACAAAAGGGCGGGATTTTGAGTTTAACTCCCCCATCTCTATCTTCATGTACTCTTTCCATCCTTCTAGGTTGCATAATAGTTGCATGGTTATTTCTTCCTCTCCATCTACCATCAACTTGTCTTTCTTGTACTACTATACCTTCATCTTCTTGTAATGTTCGTTCTTGTCTTTGTTGTTGCGCCCTTCTTTCTTGTCTATCTTCCATCATCATTTCCATCATACCTTGAATTGCTTGAAGAATGGTTGTATTAAGATCTGGTACTGGTGGTACTGCTTCTCCATTATGTGACATTTTGTTATCAAGGGACCTCACCACACTTCTCACAAAAATTTCACTCAGGGACACTCGTGTTTAACACTCAAAGGTAGGCTTTTGGTACTAGGTCAAGAATGTAAAGGCTGACTTTTTTTTTTTTTTTTTTGATAATCTGAGAGAGAAACAAGATTGATACAAAAAAAATAATAGTAAAGATATTTCACCTCTAGAGCGGCCAAAGAACGTCGACCAAATGCTCTGATACCAAATGATAAGCGCCTACAATGCTGGAATTTGCAAAGCTAGAGGTCCTTCTAGAATCCTTGCAAAACGCTCACAGAGAAAGCTAACTTAACGGATTGATTCCAACCAAGAGCTGGTTAGAAGATGAATGACTCTTAGATCGAACTTGGAATCTATGATGGTCACTCTTAGATACCAAGACAATTCACTCCAGAATTAGCTTGATCAAAACTAATTCAATGAATCGGTTTAAACATCAAACCTAAAGCAAGATTTGAAAAAGAATAACACCAAAAGGGTATCAAGAAAACACAAAGGTTTTTTTCTGTATTCAACTAAAATCTCTCAAACATGAGTATTACATGCCTTTAAATAGGTCTAAAAGGTAACCCTAACATAATATGGTTCAGCCACCAATCACTAATAAATGCTATTAAATACAAATTGAAGAATATAAGGCAATTCATACAAACTATTAATAAATGCTATTAAATATAAAAGGAAGCAAATAAAGCATTAATAATTTCCTTAATTGGTAATTCAACTACCAAAGGCAAGTCTTCTAATTATTTTCCAATATCAGCCACTCCATTATCTTCTTGATTTGATATGCAAATGCTATAAAGATTTTTGGGCACAAAAGTCTTTGTTTCAACCGGTACACTAGCTAGCTTTTGAAGATGCAATGTATAGGCCTCTTGAATCTTCTTAACCTTGCTTCTTGTAATCGGTCCTTCGGGTACATGCACGTGATCAGTTGTTGGATTCATATCACTTCTGATGTTACATGATTTGTTGAAGTGAAAGGCGATATAGTTAGGAAAGCATAAGGACCGTTGAATGACTTATTCTTTCTCTTTCACGACTTGAGACAGAAGAGTGACTAGAAAGAGAACTCGAACTATTGAGTTAGACTTCCATAGAATGAGAATGCCTTTTGAAAGCAAGTAGTAGGATTGAGTGAGATATCTAGAGATCAGTCTTTCGATTCCGTACTTAGATTGAGCAGCAGTCTTTGATAAGGTAAGTTACAGGGAATTCCTAGTCAAAGATATCTGGAAATCAGTCTAACTCGAAAACCGAAAACAAGAGTATTACGAAGTCAAGTAAGATGGAATAAGGTCTATACTTGAATTTCCTTAAACAGCTATATCCTAAGATTGACTTTCAAACCTACCAGAAAGTAAGTGAGAAGAGAGGCTTGAGAAAAAGTCTGATATGAACCAAGAGACATCAATCATAACATATGCTTCAATGAAGATGTGAAGAAAATATTGTTGAAATTATTGAAAGATATTTCAATTCATGCAACATTGAAGAAGAATGAAGTTTCACGTTATAAATTTTGGGTAGATTACAATTTAGAGTTATTGTATTTCATTAATGTATTTTAAGACTATTTATTTACTTTAGGTTACATTTACATAATGGCTAATTATGGTCATTAGGTATGAATGTTACAACTTTTGGTATGTCTTTCATAGTTTTATTATGAGGCTATATAAAGCCATATATGTTATATTTGTAAGAGAGACTTGGAAAATATAGTAAAGAAGCATTTGTGCTTTTCTTTAGTCGATGGCTAAGTTTCTTTGCAACTCTATGTAGTTTAGATTGCATGTAGAATCATTCAAGCTCGACATGATCAATCTTGCTTGTGGAGTGATTCGAATCTCAAACAAGTGTTCTTGCATTGAGATATTTGATCAACAAGAATCATTGAAGCTAGACATGATCGATCTTGCTTCTAGAGTGATTCGAATCTCAAACAAAGTGTTCTTGGCTTGAGATATTCGATCAACAAGATAATCTGAATCTTATTCCCCTTGTATTGATGTCTTATCTTATCATTTGGTATCATATTTCAATTCATATTTTCTTCACATCTTCATTGAAGCATATGTTATGATTGATGTCTCTTGGTTCATATCAAAGAATTTCTATTATTGCGCATTCCCTAGCTTCATCAGATAAGGCAGCAATTAAGAAGGAAAGAAAGATCAGACAATTTACCCTCCTGAAAAGTCTGACGGAGGCAATGCCTTAAATCGAATCATCTCCATTATATACCTAATTATATACCTAATTATATACCTAATATATACCTAATTATAATCAGGCAATTTACTCTCTTCAAGCCTATTATATACCTAATTCCATTGAATCACGTACAATGACAACCTCTTCCTCCTATTTCCAAAATCAGCCTGGGACGCCATAAGCCATATCTTCAGTAATCTCTCTTATCAAGTCTTTCATTCTTCTTCATTTACAGTTCAAATAAATAGGTGAGGGTTCATGTGATTATCATATCATAGCTTTACCTTGTTCAAGAAGGTTAGTAGTTATTAAGTTCAGTCTCTCTCTCTTGCCTTTCACATTACCTCTAAAATCGACTAAAATCCCGGGAAAGCATAAACTCTCATTCATTGGCTTTCCTTAGTTCAAAAGAGAAATGACTCAAAATCCCGGTAAAACGTCAATTGAATTTATTGAAGCTGCTTTCCTTAGTTCAAAAGCTATTACGAAACTTTATAGTCGTCTAGCATAAACTTTCATTAATTGAAGCAGCTGTTGTTAGTGAAAAAGCTCTTACGACACTTTACAGTCGTAAAGCATCAACTCTAATTAATTTCCTATGCAGCTGTTAGTGAAAAAGTTCAATGGCCAAAAAAATAGACAGAGGATAGAATTTTCTAATTCAGGGTCTTTACAGGAGAAGGAGTGAAATCAGTCAAAGGTTTTCTCTTTCTTCTTGACTGACAGTTCCGTCGAATGAATCTTGAGTGTTTACTGTTGAAATAGGGTAAAGATAGACTTTTATCCCTCAAATTAGGGAGAAGATAAGATTGATTTAGTGTTGGTCTTTACAGGATAACGAATAAAAGGAGTATTTCTCTTTGACAGTGAAAGCAATCCAGCCAGTTCCTTCCATTCCAACCCAGCAAGCAAGAAAGAAAGAGGAGCCCGGTTCAGTAGCAGTAGCAGTAGCTCAGACGAGGAAAAGGTTTGTTTGTTTTCTCGATAGGATTGACTGACAATGAACGATCATTCATAAGTCGTGTTTACAGGAGAATGAAGAGAGACTTGAGGATTGACTGACAGTTCACTCTCATTCATCTTCAGGATTGACTTCTACTTCTTAATTACCTTGGCCCTAAATACCTCGATTTTATCCCTAAAAATAGGGGGGAGATAGACTTTTATCCCCAAAAATACGGGGTAGGATAGGAGAATTCAAGTTTTTTGAGTGTTTACAGGAGAGGAAAAGAGTGAAATCAAGGAAAATAGCCCTAAAAATAGGGTAAAGCATCCATTTTATCCCAAAAATACGGGAAAGATACACTTTTATCCCTCAAAATACGGGGGAGGATAGGATTTTTCTTGTTTTTTGAGTGTTTACAGGAGAGTTCCCGAGGGAAATCAGGGAAAATGGACGATTTGATCCCCAAAAATACGAGAAAGATAGAATTTCTTTTCTTGAAGCTCCAGCTATTAAGGGAAAACCGCTTTTACTGTTTTACCCCTATGCTGGATAGAATTTATTTTCTTTCCTATGCTTTCCTTAGGGAAAAAGCTCTTTTAATGTTTTACCCCTAGATAGGATAGAATCAATTTCTTAATGATCTTTGCAGGTGAAGGTGAAGGAGAAAGAATCAATCAATAGGTTCAGTAGTTTACCGTGAAAGAATAGTCTGTCCGTCCTGTTTACCCTGTTCAATCACAATCAGGTAATATAATAGAGTGGAGTATAAGGTTCAGAGGTTCCGGAGAATGAAGAAAATCAGTCTATGAAAAATTCTATGGGTGCTTGTCCCTTACTACTGTATTGGGAATCACAATCGGATAGTATAAGAAACTTTCACTTTCACTGCCAAGACTCGTATTTGCCTTTTTCTAGTAATGCCCTTAACTAATTACGTTTAACGTCCCTTTATGATCGCAAGCCCAAAGAAGAAAAAGAACGGACTAAAGCGAGGAGTTAATTGCCCATACGGAGTGAAGGGGGATCGAAGGCAACATCCTTCATAACCCATGGCCTTTCTTAGTGTATAAGGGTGTCACTTGGTTAGCATTTGTATCATCCATGTTGTAGGGTTAGTTTTTCGATAGGGAAAGCTTCTACTCAGACTAAACACCAACCCCATCTCAATTCATGTGGAAGCAATGTCTTCTAAAATCAAGTTCAAGCGCTTCCTCCTTAAGGCATTAGCATGACCTGAGAGTGAAAGAACTCAAGAGGGATTCAGTTCGAAAAGCGACATGGCTTCTAGCTTATTTGGAGACGGGGGCAGAGTAGGTTTTAGATATACGAAGAGTCTTACGAATAATAAGCTCTTTAAGAGAATACTAATTGAGATTGATTTAATACTTTTGATATATGAATATCTTCCATGAATCTATACGAATAAGAAAGAAATGCCTATTCACAGCCCCGCTCACCATCCCTACACTACATCTCTGCATACATACCTCTCATCCCGTAGATGCCCCGCAATAAGACCCTCTAAAGCCCGCCCCCTACCTATACCTAGATTTTCTTCGTCCTCTTCTAAGCTGTGCTTCCATCTTCTTCGCCTTTCGGCTAACCGGATCTCCTTCGACGCTTGTGGAATCCCTACGTCTGTCCCCTTGGTCTTTTAGTGAGAATTCTCCTTTTTTTCCTTTGGATCAAGCCTTGCAACCCTTCGTCCCGTTCACCTTTCAGTTCAAGCTCCTTTCCTTTTCTTCTAAGCTAGGCTAAACCCCTTCCTCTTGTTCGCCTATAAGATCATCCATCCCTAGTAACTCTTGAACAAGGGCCAATTAGCGGGGGAAGGAAGCACAGAGAGAAGAAATAAGGATGAGCGAGGCGGCTCAGTCGCCAAAAGGCTATCTCATCAGCTCACGAACCATGAACGAACTACTTGATTGAAACCGAGACTGAAACGCGAAGCGACTCATCGCCTTACGTCCCCTACGAACCCTTCTTTTTTTAGATGGAATGAGGGTGACAATCAGAATTTAATCCTTCATTGCTATCCAACCTTACGGGAGCTAAGGGATAAGGAATGAATGTTTCAGCGTTACCTATACTTATAAGCCTACCACCCGGCAGCCTCTTCTCCTATCGTCCACGCTGGTTTGTCCGTATAGCGGTTCACCTCCTTCCTTCGTCCTCTTCTCTTCGGCGCCTAGCTACATTTTCTTTCTCATCTCCTTCGTACTGGTCGCCAAATAAGAGAGTTTCCTTATAAGAGAGTTTCCTTGATCCTCCGGCCGTGTCTTTTAGTTAAATGATTCATTCCAGAACATACCTTTCTTTCGCCGTCTCATTTGGTTGTGCACGTATACAAAGGATGGTGTCGTTTTGTCTTGTACATTGGCTGAAGAATGGATAACTTGGTCGTTCCATGCCAAAATCTTTAGCCTAATGCTCAGCTCATTGGATCCCACATCAGAATTAGGTAGGCCACCAACATAGAAAAGTACAATGGTCCCGTATACCTTTTCCTCCAAAACCAGGAATTTATGAGAAAATAGGATCTTCAGTCGTGACCAATCCCATTCTCCATCATTGTAGGAATCAACCACTTTCTCACCCCTCAGATGCAAGGGAACATCGGGGACCTTTCAGCAATAGAAGTCTTACCAATTCCCAATCAACTTATCATACCAAAAGGAAGGATGTAGAGGCACCATTTACAACAAGCTTGGAGCAGCCTTGCTTCACTACATTCTTGGTCGAGTAAAGCCATGTATGAGAAGCAATTGGCTTAAGAGAGGATTGCAGAAAGGAAGAACCTTCTTTTTGACTTGGACCAAGATACCCTCGTCCCCTTTTGAGTACTCTTTGCATCTCAATCTCATATTATCAGAAAATTTGTCCCGTTCGCTATCTATTCTCTTACTTAAGAGATCATTATTAGATATTGAATGAATGCTCATAGGCTAGCGGGAAATCCTTCTGCCCGCCTCTCCTCCTAAGACCGGTAATCTCACATCTATTCATGAAATTGGAAAAGGAGAAATTGTAGTTGAGAGCTAGTTAGTTTCAGGGATAGGGATCGGTAATTCGATCAAAGCACCTTCCACCTTCCCCCCTTGTGATATGAACCAAGAGACATCAATCATACAATATACTTCAATGAAGATGTGAAGAAAAGGTTGTCAAAATTATTAAAAAGATGTTTCAATTCATGCTACATTGAAGAAGAATGAAGTTTGATTGTTGTAAATTTTGGGTGGGTTACAATTTAGAGTAATTTAGAGTTATTGTATTTTAAGACTTGTTATTTAATTTCGGTTACATTTACATAATGGCTAATTATGGCCATAAAGTAGGAATGTTACAACTTTTGAAATACCTTTAGTAGTTTCATTTTTTAGGCTATATAAAGACATGTATGTTGTATTTGTAAGGAGACTTGGAAAATATACTAAAAGAAGCATTTGTGCTTTTTCTTAGCCAATGGCTGAGTTTGTTTGCAATTTTATGTAGTTTAGATTGCATGTAGAATCATTCAAGCTCGACATGATCAATCTTGCTTGTGGAGTGATTCGAATCTCAAACAGGTGTTTGAGATATTTGATCAACAAGAATCATTCAAGCTAGACATGATCGATCTTGCTTGTGGAGTGATTTGAATCTCAATCAAGTGTTCTTGCCTTGACACAATCGATCAACAAGGTAATCCGAATCTTATTCCCCTTGTATTGATTCCTTATCGTATCACCTTGTTTTAGATTCTAGTCTCGGGGCTTCCGGAATGAAATTGTAAGAACCCTT
>NW_019268583.1:224286-250624 GCF_002738365.1 Cucurbita moschata | reverse complement strand
TCCCTCCTTTGACTCTATTACCATCTGTTATTGCATGCATTAAGGAAGTCAAGACGAAACAAGGGCAACTCCTCTTCTCCCCTCCCTATTTTTGAGGCCATTTCACTCAAAGACAAGGTAAAGCATATTCTTGATCCTGAACAGTCAGTCAAGACGAAACTCAAGATGAATGAGAGAGAACTGGCAGGCAGGAAGGAACTGGCTTTCTTGCGGCTGGGTTGGAAGGAACTTGCTTTCACTCCTCTTCTTGTCTTGACGATATTCCCTTGCCTTCTTTAACTCGGTAAAGCATATATATATATATATATTCTGTCTCCTTATTCTTTAACTGATCTTGATCCTCTGCCTACTTACTCATTCACCTTTGACTGATTGAACTCCTTATACGATATTCCCTGAGCTACTGAACCTGACGAGTGGGTAAAAGAGATGAATGAGACTTTACAGTGAAAGCAAGGAAGTCAAGACTGAACGCCGTCCGGTCTCTGATCTTCTCCTCCTGATCCTATTTCTTCTTTCTCCTGAACCTGCAAAGATCATTAAGAAATTGATTCTATCCTATATAGGGGTAAAACATTAAAAGACCTTTTTCCCTAAGGAAAGCTGCTTCAATCAAATAAATTCTATCCAGCATAGGGGTCAAACCTTGTCATAGCTTTTTCCCTTAATAGCAGCTGCTGAAAGTGAATAAATTCTATCTTTCCCGTATTTTAGGGTATAAAATGGATGCTTTACCCTGATTTCCCTCGGTAACTCGACAGTAAACACGAAAAAAACAAGACAAAAGTCTATCTTTCCCGTATTTTGAGGTATAAAAGTGTATCTTTACCCTCTTTTTCGGGATAAAATACCGGTAAAATGGGCAGAGGTAATTACTAAGTCAAGACTATCGAAGAATCAATTCGACTTAACTGTAAGGAAAGACGAAAGATTCCTTCTTGATCTTTCTCTTCTCCTCAACTCTCGATTCATTCTCCTGTAAACACGACTTATGAATGATCGTTCACTGTCAGGAAAGACTATCGAAGAATCAATGAGAGTTAACTGGAAGTCAATCCTCAACATTCTTGATCTTCGACTTCAAACACTCTTTTCTTTTCCTCTCCTGTAAACACGTCAGATTCATTCTCGTTCACTCTTTCACCTATTTCTTCTTTCTCCTCTCGTCTCTAAACCTTTTCCTTATTGAACGAGGTTTGGTTGAACTATTCTTGATCTGATCCTTGATTTCACTCTTTCTTTGACTCCCCTGTAAAAAGGGTTGGTTGAACTATTGGCCGGTCTCTGATCAAGATCCTTAATTCTCCCCTCCCTGAATTTCTTCTTGACCAGTAAACTCGGGAAAGCCTCTACTCTCGATTCAACCTCAACCCTTTGACTCTGCTTCGCTCCTGAACCGGAACCCGATGTGAACTCCTCTCCCTATTTATTCCTTCAAACACGGTAAACTCAATCACCTGTCGGTTGAAGAATTCCATTTCATTCACCTGTCGGTTTCCCAATTCCATTTCCTTCGTTTCTTTCACTCTTTTTCCTCTTGTTTTCATCAGCTATTTTACTCAACTGTTTTTGTTCCGGTTCAG
The DNA here is from genome assembly GCF_002738365.1 of Cucurbita moschata. Lineage (NCBI taxonomy): Eukaryota > Viridiplantae > Streptophyta > Magnoliopsida > Cucurbitales > Cucurbitaceae > Cucurbita > Cucurbita moschata. Next base: position 249,041 of record NW_019268583.1, on the reverse strand, counting down.
TAGCTCATTCATTTACTACTCTCCTGTAAAGTTCAGGCAAGGTCATATCGGTTCCGGATTTCATTCATTGAAAGAATAAATAGGGTCAGGTTCAGTCGCTTTACCTTCTTCTCATCCTTCCAGCCTTCCGAACTCATTACCTCGTCAATAGCCCAAAAAATAGACAGAGGCGAAGTTCAATGACCTCTTTATCTTTAATAGGGAATAGCGGTTCAGGTTCCGTAGAATGAAGAAAGAAGTTGCGGAGTCAACTCTCATTCATAAGCTTGAGTGTTTACAGTCTTTGATTTCTTATTCTTTTGTTTCCTGTAAAGGTTCAGTGGCTGCGGTATGCCTTTCGTGTAGTTTGCAAAATTTCTCACAGTTTTGTCTCTTATTACTGTTTGTAAGAACACTAAAATAAGATCAAGGAAGGCCCGGTTCTCCTCTCCTCACCTAAATCAGATTGAAGAACTGAGATGTTGAGCCCATGATCTATGTTATCAAAACACTTTACAATATCTGACTTAATGGAGTTTCTCAACCAGACCCCAGCGCTGGACTTCAAGGAAGAAAGTAATAGGACCTCGACCTTTCCTAACCCAGCCTTTTACCCTAACCTAAAGAAGATTTCCAACTAAACTCTGGAGCAAATAAATCTCTGAAAAGAGAATATTCAATAACTGAGAAAGCGCATCNGTAGTTTCATTTTTTAGGCTATATAAAGACATGTATGTTGTATTTGTAAGGAGACTTGGAAAATATACTAAAAGAAGCATTTGTGCTTTTTCTTAGCCAATGGCTGAGTTTGTTTGCAATTTTATGTAGTTTAGATTGCATGTAGAATCATTCAAGCTCGACATGATCAATCTTGCTTGTGGAGTGATTCGAATCTCAAACAGGTGTTTGAGATATTTGATCAACAAGAATCATTCAAGCTAGACATGAAGTGATTCGAATCTCAAACAGGTGTTTGAGATATTTGATCAACAAGAATCATTCAAGCTAGACATGATCGATCTTGCTTGTGGAGTGATTTGAATCTCAATCAAGTGTTCTTGCCTTGACACAATCGATCAACAAGGTAATCCGAATCTTATTCCCCTTGTATTGATTCCTTATCGTATCACCTTGTTTTAGATTCTAGTCTCGGGGCTTCCGGAATGAAATTGTAAGAACCCTTGAATCGAATGATCATACAAAAATAGGGGGACCGGGGTTGATAGCGTACCTTTCTCACAGTGACTCCGTGACTCTTCCTACACATACAAACAGACTGCAGATGGAAATAGGATTACCCGTACCTCTTGATGTCAGTTGGGTTTGGGTAGGGATGGTGTATCGATCAGCGGAGATTCTATACCAAACAAATTCCGCCTTTTTCGATCGAGATTTCCATGCTATGGGACAATCTGCGCTTAGTGGTCTTACTATTATGGTTATGGTGGTGACTACCTTTCTTCTTCTTCGTGGTACCAAAAGAAAAGAGAAAGATGAATCTTCAACGAACTATGAATCTCCATGTAGGAAGTTCCTGACTGTATTTAGCACTCAGATCTTAATCGGATGATCGGCCTTCCGTGAACATGCTCACTCAGAATTTACGGCTGATCTTCTTCGAAAGTCTAGTCTCTTCCACGGTAAATTGATTCAATGGCTTAAACAAAGTGATTACAAATGAGAGATTTGGAGATGCCCTAATCTTTCTTCTTTGAGTCTCGCCGGCCCCTAGCCATATGAGAAGGGGGCTCCCTCCCTACAACCAATGAAATACTAAAATTAGCAAGTATCTTGCTTTCTTTCTTCTGACCGGGATTGCAACAAACAAAGAGCTAGAATCAAATCCATCTGTTTGGACAGCTCAAATTTCCACTGCTTCAACAGATTAACCAGGCAGAGAGAATTAGATTTGTGAGTGCCAAAACACTTCTTTAAACCTAAGATTAAGCCTAAAGATAAATTCCTGACATCGATTGAGGTCACAAGGTAGGTAGGTCAAAAAAGAACCTTCTCAACTCTTATTAAAGCCATATTTGAGCCAACCATCAGTCAGAATCAAGAAAACCTACCTCTCCCTCGGACTTATGAGTTTATAAGCCGGAACCCTCAGCCTAAAGAAAAGAGTTGACTCAACTAGGTAATCTCAGCCGAGGAAGAAAAAGAGAAAGAAAAGAAGAAGAAGAAAGATTCATTCCCCTGAACTACTGAACCGATATTACCAAACAAAGACCTATTCTATTTACCTTGTGTTTGACGGAAATCAGGGACAAGTGATTGAGTTCAGGATAATTCATCTTGTTTGTTGAGTGGAGTATTTCTTCGTTTACAGGGAAAGAAAAGAGAACGAGTTTACAGTTCAATCCGGGCAGTCAAGAAATATCGGCAAAGAAAAGGAGAGAAGCCAAGCCAGCCACTCGACCCAGAGGCAAAGGTTCTGGTTTCACTATCTCTTGCTTGAGTCTTGACTCTCCCTTCTTCCCTGTAAACTCTCATTAATGCTTATGTTTCTTCTTTCCTTTAGCATTACCTTGTGTTGGAATAAATAGGGAGAGGAGTGAAAGAGCTCGACTGGTAGAAAGAGAAGAGAAAGAATAAGGATAGCTGAAGTAGTTCAGTCTCATTAATAAGGAGGACTATTCATCCTTTTCTTTTACCTTCTTCAATCAGGGAGAGTACATTAGCGGCCCAAGTCTTTGAATAAATAGGATCGTTAATCTTTCTTACAGTTTTCAATCTGGAAAAGGAGTTCTTGATCATTAATAGGTAGGAGGAAGTAGGGAGACGAGAAAGATCAAAGACCGTAAGTCAAGTTCAGGACAGGACGGAAGATTAACCTATTTACCTCGCTTACTGTGAAAGAAGGGAGAGGCTCAGGGGCGAAGCAAGCTGTCAGACCAATAGAATAGGTAAATGAGTGAAGCAGTCAGATTCATTCTCATTCACCAATATTACCAAAAGTTATTGTGAGTTATTCGAGAGGTAAAGCAGCTAATGAATTTCCTCTCCCTGATTTCACTCGATAAAGCATATTCGTTTCCTCTCCATTCACCCATTATATTGGTTGAACAATTCCATTTCATTCACTTGTCGGTTTGACAATTCCATTTCCTTCGTTTCTTTCACTCTTTTTCCTCTTGTTTTCATCAGCTATTTTACTCAACTGTTTTTGTTCCGGTTCAGTAGCTCAGGTAATAAAGGTTCAGGTTCAGTCGCTGATCATCCATTAACCGAGTGTTTGAAGGCAAGGTCATATCGGTTCCGAATTGAAAGAATAAATAGGGTCAGGTTCAGTCGCTTTACCTTCTTCTCATCCTTCCAGCCTTCCGAACTCATTACCTCGTCAATAGCCCAAAAAATAGACAGAGGCGAAGTTCAATGATCTCAAAAATAGGGACGGTTCAGGTTCCGTAGAATGAAGAAAGAAGTTGCGGAGTCAACTCTCATTCATAAGCTTGAGTGTTTACAGTGTTTGATTTCTTATTCTTTTGTTTCCTGTAAAGGTTCAGTGGCTGCGGTATGCCTTTCGTGTAGTTTGCAAAATTTCTCACAGTTTTGTCTCTTATTACTGTTTGTAAGAACACTAAAATAAGATCAAGGAAGGCCCGGTTCTCCTCTCCTCACCTAAATCAGATTGAAGAACTGAGATGTTGAGCCCATGATCTATGTTATCAAAACACTTTACAATATCTGACTTAATGAGTTTCTCAACCAGACCCCAGCGCTGGACTTCAAGGAAGAAAGTAATAGGACCTCGACCTTTCCTAACCCAGCCTTTTACCCTAACCTAAAGAAGATTTCCAACTAACTCTGGAGCAAATAAATCTCTTCAAAGAGAATATTCAATAACTGAGAAAGCACATCCAACCCAATGGTATCGTATCAGCCTTGTTTGTTGGGCTGGCTAATGGCTCGCAGCTCCCCAGGTTTGTTTGGTTTGGGAATCCAAGTACATCGAGGAAAACGGCAAGGTAGAGTGAAAGAGTGCCCTTTTTCATTTTTTGCAATGTCTGTCCTGTCCCTTGGACTTGGGTCGTTAGCTCTATAAATGGACTCCTTATAAATGGACTTTGTTTCCCAAAGATCATCCATTATTTTGACTAACTTATCCATTCCTTTTTTTTTTTTTTTTTTTTTTTTTTTTTTTTTTTTTTTTTTTTTTTTTTTTTTCCCTTTTTNGAGTCAAAAAATCTTGATTGAACTTCTAGCATAGTAGTAAGGTAAGCATTGACTTTCTTCTTTTTATTTTTTCTTGGCTGGTTCTGAACACTACTTGCTGGTTGGTAAACTAAGACAAATACAAGATGAACATTGTATCTCACCGTCTCTCATTCATTGTTACTGATATGGAAATCAACCCAAGGGAAAGTATGGAACGGATTACCTTGATGATCAAGATCAAGAGTAAAGAAAACTCGTTTCTAAACTCGTGATTCGAATCACTCCACAAGAGGTTTGATCAATACCACTTGAATGACTCTACATGCAAGTTCTAAACACAAGAATTTGCAAAGAAAGTTTAGCTCTCAACAAAGCTAAAATAGAAATTCTATTCTTAATTCCAAAATCTGATGTCTAATCAAAGAAAAGAAGGCTTTATATAGCCTTTACAACCTTAACCTATGTCATACATAACTCCCAAATTAAATGGGCTAGTAAATGAGAAATACCCATAACCTCCATATTTAAATGGCTAGTTAATGGTGGAATATAGTAACCTATGTGGGTTACAATATAACCTTAACTCCTATATTTAAAACTAGTTTAAATATGACAAACAAATAGTTAAACTATAATTAAATAATGCAAATAATAAAATGTGCTTATTAGTCATCCTTGGACTATTTGATAAATTCAGCGGAGTTCATTAAATGCAACTTAAAGTGCATTTAATTTATCTCTTTCTTGAACCTCAACTTTGCACAACATATAAGGGAGGTCTCCAGCGTCTTCTAGAATTTCCTTTGATGAGCTCACCATAGCTTGAATATAACTGTATAAAGTTTGTTGTAGCTTCTTGGCTCTCGTCCTTGTAATTGGACCTTGAGGTATGGAAATTTCTTGGTCGTGGTTCATATCAGTTACTCTTTTCTCCCGATTTGCATTTCATTCGACTATTTCTTACGCGGAAAAGAATGTGATCTGTCGTCCTCCTCCTAAAATCAATAGCATTTCGTCGGAATAGGCATATTACGGATCCCTCATTCCCGGGCGCAAAATGTTTCAAAAAAGGGCGGTGGCCGGGTTGGTTATACCAACGAACACTTTCTTTTAAAAATGTTGTCCTTCTGTCTGTCGAGATTGAAAAAGCTGCAAACATTATAGAAAGAGATTGAAATTGTGAATTGCTGTTTGAATCTGTGTATAAGGAGCACTTTGGCGAATATTGATTTGTCACTAATATGTGTCTAAGGTACCTCTTTATTTAGTTGCTCTTCGTATGGGTAAAATGTATACCCCCTTGTTTCGATTCGACAAAAGATTTTGTTTGCCGACTATATCTGATAAGATAAGGAATCAATACAAGGGGAATAAGATTCGGATTACCTTGTTGATCGAATATCTCAAGACAAGAACATTGTTTGAGATTCGAATCACTCCACAAGCAAGATCGATCATGTCTAGCTTGAATGATTCTTGTTGATCAAATATCTCAACGCAAGAACAACTTGATTGAGATTCGAATCACTCCACAAGCAAGATTGATCATGTCGAGCTTGAATGATTCTACATGCAACCTAAACTACATAGAGTTGCAAAGAAACTTAGTCATTGGCTAAAGAAAAGCACAAATGCTTCTTTTGATATATCTTCTAAGTCTTATTACAAATACAACATAGATGGCTTTATATAGTCTCAAAATGAAACTATTAAAGGCATTCCAAAAGTTGTAACATTCACACTTTATGGCCATAATTAGCCATTATGTAAATGTAACCGAAATTAAATGAAAAGTCTTAAAATACAATAACTCTAAATTATAACCCACTCAAAATTTACAACAATCAAACTTTATTCTTCTTCAATGTAGCATGAATTGAAACATCTTTTGATAATTTTGACAACCTTTTCTTCACATCTTCATTGAAGCATATTGTATGATTGATGTCTCTTGGTTCATATCATTCTCCACTTCTTCAAGAGGATTCGTCCTCGAATCTATTTGTGAAACTTTGCTGCAAAAAATAAGTTATGGAAATACAAAGGACCTCACAACACTCTCTCACGTGTATACACTCAAGGAATTTTAGGCCACTCTGTTTGCACTCATTTACACAAATGAAGCTCTCATTCTCACCTCTCAAAATTTTAAATAGAGCAAAGATTGAATTTTGAACTTTGGGTCGATTAAAAACTAAAAAGATGAAAATAAATAAAAATTAAATTGAGAAGAAACGCAAAGGAAACATATATCCGATCTTGAGCCTGAAGCTCTGATACCAAATGATAAGATAAGGAATCAATACAAGGGGAATAAGATTCGGATTACCTTATTGATCGAATATCTCAAGACAAGAACATTGTTTGAGATTCGAATCACTCCACAAGAAAGATCGATCATGTCTAGCTTGAATGATTCTTGTTGATCAAATATCTCAACGCAAGAACAACTTGATTGAGATTCGAATCACTCCACAAGCAAGATTGATCATGTCGAGCTTGAATGATTCTACATGCAACCTAAACTACATAGAGTTGCAAAGAAACTTAGCCATTGGCTAAGGAAAAGCACAAATGCTTCTTTTGATATATCTTCTAAGTCTTATTACAAATACAACATAGATGGCTTTATATAGCCTCAAAATGAAACTATTAAAGGCATTCCAAAAGTTGTAACATTCACACTTTATGGCCATAATTAGCCATTATGTAAATGTAACCGAAATTAAATGAAAAGTCTTAAAATACAATAACTCTAAATTATAACCCACTCAAAATTTACAACAATCAAACTTTATTCTTCTTTAATGTAGCATGAATTGAAACATCTTTTGATAATTTTGACAACCTTTTCTTCACATCTTCATTGAAGCATATTGTATGATTGATGTCTCTTGGTTCATATCATTCTCCACTTCTTCAAGAGGATTCGTCCTCGAATCTATTTGTGAAACTTTGCTGCAAAAAATAAGTTATGGAAATACAAAGGACCTCACAACACTCTCTCACGTGTATACACTCAAGGAATTTTAGGCCACTCTGTTTGCACTCATTTACACAAATGAAGCTCTCATTCTCACCTCTCAAAATTTTAAATAGAGCAAAGATTGAATTTTGAACTCTGGGTCGATTAAAAACTAAAAAGATGAAAATAAATAAAAATCAAATTGAGAAGAAACGCAAAGGAAACATATATCCGATCTTGAGCCTGAAGCTCTGATACCAAATGATAAGATAAGGAATCAATACAAGGGGAATAAGATTCGGATTACCTTGTTGATCGAATATCTCAAGCCAAGAACACTTTGTTTGAGATTCGAATCACTCCAGAAGCAAGATCGATCATGTCTAGCTTCAATGATTCTTGTTGATCAAATATCTCAAGACAAGAACAACTTGATTGAGATTCGAATCACTCCACAAGCAAGATTGATCATGTCGAGCTTGAATGATTCTACATGCAACCTAAACTACATAGAGTTGCAAAGAAACTTAGTCATTGGCTAAAGAAAAGCACAAATGCTTCTTTTAATATATTTTCCAAGTCTCCCTTACAAATACAACATACATGGCTTTATATAGTCTCAAAATGAAACTATTAAAGGCATTCCAAAAGTTATAACATTCACACTTTATGGCCATAATTAGCCATTATGTAAATGTAACCGAAATTAAATGAAAAGTCTTAAAATACAATAACTCTAAATTATAACCCACTCAAAATTTACAACAATCAAACTTTATTCTTCTTTAATGTAGCATGAATTGAAACATCTTTTGATAATTTTGACAACCTTTTCTTCACATCTTCATTGAAGCATATTGTATGATTGATGTCTCTTGGTTCATATCAATATCCCTCCCTCTTTTTTTCTACTTGCCTTTGTTTTTTCGATAAGATCCCTAAAGTCAAGAAGTGCTGCTTCATCATTTTTTCCAATTCAGTGAAAATGGAGTCGATCTTTAAGTTACAGCCGCCATTCGTGGTCTAGCATCAGAGGTAGTTCCAACTCAGTCCATAGATCTTCTTGGGAAATTTCTGCCTGGGTTGGTTGCAGGATTGCGATGAGCTGGAGCTGCCATTGGCCTGCTAGCCTATGCTAGATTTTGAGCCTCCGAGCCCGCACATTCTTCGGCCCGACACAAGAAGCTTCCATTATCTCAATAAAGAAAGTCTAGTATAATTACGACACAAACCACTACTGAAACAGAAAGGTGACAAATCTGCCGTACTCTTTCCCAATCAAACAACAAAGCTATGTATTCTAGTGTAAAAAGACACCATACTAGTTAAAAAGAGAAATGAATGCCACGACACCTATCCTATCCTATCCTTTTCACAGTTGAGAATTTCGAAGTGAAATTGCTTCTTTGCCTGTTCCGTTTGGAAGGTCGAAATAAGAAAGACATTATTCCCTCCTTGTTTGTCTGTCAAGTACCCCCGATACACAAAATGCATCTCAAGTGATTAGGCGGGAATAGGATTCAAACCTGCATACTTCAAGTCATGGGCCTGATAAGTCGACCAATTCCTCCACCCCGCTTCTTCTCTTCCCCTTATCTTTCTTTCACTATTCCTACCCTCGGTCTTTGTTTTTGTTTTGTTTGTTGCTTGACCGGTCTGTCTGTCTCTAAGCGCTACCGGCGCTTAGTAAGCTAGGCCAAGGCCCCTTGTATAGGTTGGAGCTTCAAAGCGAACCAGATTCTTATCTTAGAGAAGAAAGGTTTTTTCACTTGGTTACTAGGGCTGGTTGACAGCTAAATTCAGTGAGACAAGAGGATCCTCCAAATACCGATTGTACATGGGTCCAGCTGCCTTATAAAGAGGGTTCACAGCACATAAGGTGGGAGATTATTATCTCTCAAAAGAGTAAACGTCATACCGCAGTTGCCCCACTCGCCCTGCATGATGCAATCTCCGAAGGAAATACCACTAAGCCTTCGGATGTGGCGCACAGTGGAAGGTGCCCTACTCCACTGATCCTGTCTCAGATGTCAAGTAAACCACGACGAAAACCATCACATCAGAGTCGGCAAACAGTGGAAGGTGTAAGGAGTAAGGGATTCTTTGGAGCTTATTATATGTCAAAAGAGTAAACAAACGTCATACCGCAGTTGCCCGACTCGCCCTGCACCAGCATAATGCAGTCACAGAAGGAAATACCACTAAGCTTTCGGCTTTGGCGCACAGTGGAAGGTGCCTCACTCTAAAAGGATGATACTGTCTCCGATGATCCTACTACAAACCATCGGAGTCGGAAGGTGTAAGGAGTAAGGGCTTTCTTTGGTGTGAGTTAGATGTTATTGTGAGTGAGAAGGGTGTGATATCTTTGTCTGTCAGAGTACTAATATTCTTACACTAGTTTGAGAGTTTGTGTAAGTGTGTGTGCTGTGTGTATTTGAGTAGTGCGAGTTTGATTGTTGGTGGTCGTTGAAAAGGCCTATGTGTTTAGAAAGTGGTGGTTTTTATTATTTATCAGTATGTTAAGTATTATGAGAATAGTAGTACTCTAAAGGGTAACACTTTTCGTGGAATAAGGAATAAGGATCCCATATCAATCGAATGAAGATGTATGGGTTTAGATAGGTTCGTTCCAACTCTTTGGGACCATGAAAGAAGCAGGATCCCGCATTGTTAAATGACTTTTCCACTTGTTAACGATCAGGTAGCCGCCTGAGTGACAGATACAGATCCATACTCCCGGCAGGATGTAGAAAGAGCTAGTGAAACGGTGGGTTTGGCCCCGAAAAGCTAGGATCCCAAGGATAGGCATTGTTCGCCTTGTGCTTGGACCTGCAAGGAGGAAGAGATAGCACAGTCTTATAGAGGGGGCCTCGCAATCCGTTGAGGGGAGGGAAAAACAAACCAAACCTACTGCACCCCTTGAGTAGGACAAGAAAAAGAGGACTCCCTTACTCTATCCTTATGGGAATGTCATTGCATCAAGGGACCTTGAGTGAGGGTTGGCTTACTCCACGTTCGAAAGAAGTATTACATCAACCATAGATAGAAAGCAAAGTCAGATTGGTGTCATAGCTAGAGTTAGGCCCTTGTTTCATGGATCGTATGAAAGGGCTCTTTCTTTTGGCTTATGGAATCTATAGAACTCGCTCGAGAAGACAAAAGAGGGAATGGAAGGTACTATAGTAGAAGGGTTCGTCTCTTTCCCCGATTCAATAATTAGGAATATAATCTTTGTTCTATGTTTGGGAGTAAGCCAGTCAACGTGCCCGCTGTGGTGTATGATCAAGCGATCTGATCCTATGTGCCTTTCTCTGTAGATAACATTCCGGAGTGTGTTATTCTAATTATCATCCAATGGAAGGTAAAGATCAAATACAAAGCTGATTAGTGGCCTTGTAATTCGCATCCAATGAATGTTAAAGAGGATAACGCACCCGTATTATTATCGTGGTTTCTAGTCTGTAATGTGTGATCGTGTCTCCTCCAGCATTTTATCAGAGTAGTCGGGCGTTGTAAGTTAACGCATGGAATCCAACTACCTTATCTGAAGTCAGGCATAAATAGAGGTCACCACTGGTCTATCTTTCAGTGTTTCGTCTATCGTGGGATACTTTCATTAGGTTGTGACTAATGCGCCATTGCCCGAGACAAGTCCGTATTCTATATTGAATGATACTAGAAACCGAGCCCAATTATTGTCCAGCTGCCTGATAAAGAGGGTTAGACTACTCATAAGGTGGGAGCTTATTATATGTCTAAAGAGTAAACGTCATACCGCTGTTGCCCCACTCCACAAGCATGATGCAGTCTCCGATGGTAAACACACCGAAAACCATCGGATTAGGCGCACAGTGGAAGGTGCTGACTCCAAAAGCATGATCCTGTCTCCGATGATCCTACTATAAACCATCAAATTCAGAAATATAGGAAGGTGTTAAGGAGTAAGGGCTTCTTTGGTCTGAGTTAGATGTCAGATTGTGTTAGTGTGTCTGTTATAGATGAGTAAGATGAGTAGTTGTCAAAAGGGTCAGGGATTTAGTGTAGTACTTTTGATTATTTTTAATTATGTTAAGTTGTTTGAGAATAGTAGTACTCTAAAGGGTAACACTTTTCGTGGAGTAAAATTGTAACTCTTGAACAAGGGCCAATTAGCGGGGGAAGGAAGCAGAGAGAGAAGAAATAAGGATGAGCGAGGCGGCTCAGTCGCCAAAAGGCTATCTCATCAGCTCACGAACCATGAACGAAATGCCTCTGAGATTCAATCATAAACAACTTTGCCTCGGTTGTATGTAAAGCCCCCCCTTCACCCCCGCTAAAGTAGTAAAGAAGGGCTGGGGTCTCATTTTCTTTCTATCTGACAGGACAAAAAAAGAGGAAGGGATGGTTCTTTCATTGCACGAGTAAAGAGTCAACCATATTCTAGTATATGTGAATGAGTCATAAGACTCAAGATGATCAACTGTACGAGGATCCGATGGTATTCCGCTCGCAGCATTGGTCCTGAGAACCTGAATTACCTCTTCCGCAGAAAGAATGGCTACTCCCCCTCAACTCGTTCTCAAAAACTAGGTAGAATTTTGTGTGTAATTCCAAATGGGAAGTCAGTCTTCCTATCTTATCTTATTGGTGAAACTGACTACTTGCCAAGGGATCCTCTTTTTTTCTTCTTTCCTGCGAGATACCGGAGCGGAATGCATTTTTTACCATAAACTAAAATACGCTTAGCCTCCTTTTTTTATTGTTTTCTACTACCACTAAATGATTAATAAAAAAGTATTCCACGAAAAGTGTTACCCTTTAGAGTACTACTATTCTCATAATACTTAACATACTGATAAATAATAAAAACCACCACTTTCTAAACACATAGGCCTTTTCAACGACCACCAACAATCAAACTCGCACTACTCAAATACACACAGCACACACACTTACACAAACTCTCAAACTAGTGTAAGAATATTAGTACTCTGACAGACAAAGATATCACACCCTTCTCACTCACAATAACATCTAACTCACACCAAAGAAAGCCCTTACTCCTTACACCTTCCGACTCCGATGGTTTGTAGTAGGATCATCGGAGACAGGATCATCCTTTTAGAGTGAGGCACCTTCCACTGTGCGCCAAAGCCGAAGGCTTAGTGGTATTTCCTTCGGTGACTGCATTATGCTGGTGCAGGGCGAGTCGGGCAACTGCGGTATGACGTTTGTTTACTCTTTTGACATATAATAAGCTCCAAAGAATCCCTTACTCCTTACATCTTCCACTGTTTGCCGACTCTGATGTGATGGTTTTCGTCGTGGTTTACTTGACATCTGAGACAGGATCAGTGGAGTAGGGCACCTTCCACTGTGCGCCACATCCGAAGGCTTAGTGGTATTTCCTTCGGAGACTGCATCATGCAGGGCGAGTGGGGCAACTGCGGTATGACATTTACTCTTTTAAGAGATAATAATCTCCCACCTTATGTGCTGTCGAACCCTCTTTATAAGGCAGCTGGACCCATGTATAATCGGTATTTGGAGAATCCTCTTTTGGAGTGGCTACCCATCGCTCTTTTTGGTGTGGTGGCGGATTATGCAATTTTCTGTGTAATATACATTGCCTATTACCCACAATTCCTATTACCGGGAGACAGGAAAGAAAGAAAAAGAAAGAGGCTTTCCTTGCAAGAGCGGATACTAATTCATAATAAAATATATAATATGGGGAAAGCCTCTTTCTTTTTCTTTCTTTCCTGTCTCCCGGTAATAGGAATTGTGGGTAATAGGCAATGTATATTACACAGAAAATTGCATAATCCGAAGATTTCGCTGTTGTCCTTTTCTTTACCACTTCTTAAGGTTCAAACTACTTAAGCTGAAAGTTTTCTCTTTCTTCTTCCAGTTACTTCCTGCCAGCCTCTACAAGATCTGAAGCAAGACGGGAAAAGTTCGAGACTGAACATTGGCAACGATAGATTACGTTACAGTCTTCGGCATTAGTACTTCTCGTCCCGGATGTAGAATAGGTCTTTCTTTCGGAGAATCTACTCTTTCTTTAGCTCGGGCAGTCTGTCCGCCTGAGACAAATCATGAGACCTCATTTCTTTTCCTTCGGTCGAGCATACCCCAACCTTTCCTGTCGGTAGAATGGCTTGACTTCTTCAAACCTGATTATGTTCATGATATGGAAATCAACCCAAGGGAAAGTATGGAACGGATTACCTTGATGATCAAGATCAAGAGTAAAGAAAACTCGTTTCTAAACTCGTGATTCGAATCACTCCACAAGAGGTTTGATCAATACCACTTGAATGACTCTACATGCANAATGACGAACAGAAAGGAAGCCTAATGTGTCTGTGCAGTCTTCGGCATTAGTACTTCTCGTCCCGGATGTAGAATAGGTCTTTCGGAGAATCTACTCTTTCTTTAGCTCGGGCAGTCTGTCCGCCTGAGACAAATCATGAGACCTCATTTCTTTTCCTTCGGTCGAGCATACCCCAACCTTTCCTGTCGGTAGAATGGCTTGACTTCTTCAAACCTGATTATGTTCATGATATGGAAATCAACCCAAGGGAAAGTATGGAACGGATTACCTTGATGATCAAGATCAAGAGTAAAGAAAACTCGTTTCTAAACTCGTGATTCGAATCACTCCACAAGAGGTTTGATCAATACCACTTGAATGACTCTACATGCAAGTTCTAAACACAAGAATTTGCAAAGAAAGTTGAGCTCTCAACAAAGCTAAAATAGAAATTCTATTCTTAATTCCAAAATCTGATGTCTAATCAAAGAAAAGAAGGCTTTATATAGCCTTTACAACCTTAACCTATGTCATACATAACTCCCAAATTAAATGGGCTAGTAAATGAGAAATACCCATAACCTCCATATTTAAATGGCTAGTTAATGGTGGAATATAGTAACCTATGTGGGTTACAATATAATCTTAACTCCTATATTTAAAACTAGTTTAAATATGACAAACAAATAGTTAAACTATAATTAAATAATGTAAATAATAAAATGTGCTTATTAGTCATCCTTGGACTATTTGATAAATTCAGCGGAGTTCATTAAATGCAACTTAAAGTGCATTTAATTCATCTCTTTCTTGAACCTCAACTTTGCACAACATATAAGGGAGGTCTCCAGCGTCTTCTAGAATTTCCTTTGATGAGCTCACCATAGCTTGAATATAACTGTATAAAGTTTGTTGTAGCTTCTTGGCTCTCGTCCTTGTAATTGGACCTTGAGGTATGGAAATTCCTTGGTCGTGGTTCATATCATTCTCCCCCTCTTGAGAAGGATTCGTCCTCGAATCCAAGCCATCACCTACATCAAAAGGGCTCAAATCAACAACATTAAAAGTTGCACTAACACCGTACTTACCTGGTAAATCAATTTTATAAGCATTGTCGTTGATGCGCTCAAGAACTTGAAAAGGTCCATCTCCTCGTGGTAAAAGCTTAGATTTTCTTTGAGTAGGAAATCTTTCTTTTCGGAAATGCACCCAAACCCAATCTCCTGGCTTGAAGATGACAATCTTACGTCCTTTATTAATTCGGGTGGCAACCTTGGAATTTTGTTTCTCAATTTGTTCTTTCACTTGCTTGTGCAGTTTATGAACAAACTCAACCTTGGCATTTGCATCAAAATTCACAAACTCTTTTGACGGTATGGGTAACAAGTCAATAGGGGTTAAAGGATTAAAGCCATAAACAATTTCAAAAGGTGTGCATTTAGTAGTGCTATGAACAACCCTATTATATGCAAATTCTATAAATGGCAAACAATCCTCCCAAGTCTTAAGATTCTTATCAATAATAGCCCTAAGCATAGCAGTCATGGTTCTGTTAACAACTTCAGTTTGTCCATCCGTTTGAGGATGACAAGTAGTTGAATATACTAGCTTAGTTCCCAACTTACCCCATAAAACACGCCAAAAGTGGCTTAAAAATTTTACATCACGATCACTAACGATGCTTTTAGGAATGCCATGCAATCGTACAACTTCCCTAAAGAACAGGTCTGCAATATGTTTTGCATCATCAGTTTTGTGACAAGGAATAAAATGAGCCATTTTACTAAATCGATCAACCACAACAAAAATGCTATCATAACCTTTCCTAGTCCTAGGTAAACCTAAAACAAAATCCATTGATATATCAATCCATGGACCATTAGGAACTGGTAATGGGGAGTATAAACCATGTGGTTGAAGCCTAGACTTAGCTTGTTTACATGCTATGCAACGAGCACAAACTTTATGAACATCATGTCTCATTTTAGGCCAAAAAAAATGTTCAGAGAGCATATCATAAGTTTTAGAAACTCCATGGTGTGCCATTAAACCACCTCCATGAGCTTCCCTCACAAGTAGCTCACGGATGGAACAAGATGGTATGCAAAGTTTGCCTTTTCGGAACAAAAATCCATCTAACAACAAGTAATTATCCACAATGAGTCCTTTTTCACAAGATTCAACAAAAGGAGCAAAGAACATGTCATGTTGATACAAATCCTTTATGTGTTCAAAACTCAACAACCTAGCATTCAAAGTATTGAGGAGGACATACCTTCGTGATAAAGCATCTGCTACAATGTTCTCCTTTCCTTGTTTATATTTTATGACATACGGGAATGTTTCAATAAATTCTAACCACTTAGCATGTCGTCTGTTGAGTTTATTTTGTACTCTCAAATGCTTTAAACTTTCATGATCCGTATGAATAATGAACTCCTTAGGCCAAAGATAATGTTGCCAGGTTTGCAATGCACGAACCAAAGCATAAAGCTCTTTGTCATAAGTTGGATACCTCAAAGATGCACCAGTCAACTTCTCACTAAAGAACATTAAAGGTCTTTGATTTTGCATCAATACAGCACCTATCCCTACTCCACTAGCATCACATTCAATTTCAAAAGTAGACTCAAAATTAGGTAATGCAAGCAAGGGAGCAGAACTCAATTTTTCTTTCAAAGTATTAAAAGCAAGTTCTTGATCTTTTTCCCATATAAAGGATACATTTTTCTTAACAAGTTCATTCAAGGGTGAAGCAATTGTACTAAAATTTTTAATGAACCTACGGTAGAAACTTGCAAGACCATGAAAACTTCTTACCTCACTTACATTTTTCGGAGTAGGCCAATCTTTTATAGCCTTCACTTTCTCCTCATCAACCTCAACACCATTAGATGAAACTACAAACCCAAGAAAGTTAACTTTTTCCATGCAAAAGCTACATTTCTTTAAATTTACATACAAACATTCGTTTCTTAAAGTAGTCAAAACATTGCGTACATGGGTAATATGATCATCTAAAGATTTAGAGTAAACAAGGATGTCATCAAAATAAACAACCACAAACTTACCTAAGTATTCTCGTAAGACATGATTCATTAGTCTCATGAATGTACTAGGTGCATTAGTTAATCCAAAAGGCATAACCAACCATTCATAAAGACCATACTTGGTGTTAAAAGCTGTTTTCCACTCATCCCCAATATGCATGCGAATTTGATGATAACCCGATTTTAAATCAATCTTAGTAAAAAGACTACATCCATGCAATTCATCAAGCATATCATCTAATCTGGGAATTGGATGCCTATACTTTATAGTTATCTTGTTTATAGCCCTACAATCAACACACATACGCCAAGAACCATCTTTCTTAGGTACAAGAATAACTGGAACAGAACAAGGACTCAAACTTTCACGTACATACCCTTTAGCAAGGAGTTCACTTACTTGTCTTTGTATCTCTTCAGCCTCCTTTGGATTAGTCCTATAAGCTGGTCGGTTTGGAATGGGCGAGCCAGGAATGAAGTCAATCTTGTGTTCAATCCCTCTAAGTGGTGGCAAACTACTAGGCATCTCCTCGGAAAATAAATCTTCAAACTCTTGCAAAAGCACAACAAAATCACTAGGCAAAGAAGGGTTAAGCATGTTAGTAAAGTAACAAGACCCCTTGCACATAAGTACAAGAATAGTCTGGTTAGAGAGCAAAACATTCCTAGCCTCACTTGATCTAACATACAAGCTTACTGATTTGGCTTTTCTCTCTTTTTTTTCTCTAGGCTGAGTGTTACTCTCTTGCTTTTCACTCAAGCTCTTTTTTTCACTTGATTCTTTTTCAATCTCTGCTTTTGCATCAGCCTCTTGCCTTTTCTTTTCAAGTTTGCAATGATCAATAAATACATCTTTTGGAGACAATGGGATAAGAGTAGTTTTTCTACCGTTGTGAGTAAAGGAGTATCGATTTGCATACCCATCATACATTACCCGACGATCAAATTGCCATGGCCTCCCCAGTAGTAAATCTCCAACATGCATGGATACAACATCACATAAAACATCATCAACATATTTTCCAATAGTAAAAGAAACAAGAGTTTGTTGAGTTACCCGTACTTCCCCACAATCATTCAACCATTGAAGCTTGTAGGGTCTTGGATGTGGTTGTGTCTTTAAATTAAGTCTTTTGACCAGAATGGAACTCACAACATTGGTGCAACTACCGCTATCAATGACAACACTACAAGGTACAGATTGAACAAGACACCGAGTTTGAAACAAGTTCTCCCTTTGGTCTAGGCCGTCCTCCTTAATGTGGGTGTTTAGAGCTCGTCGAGTAACCAAAGATATATGTGTAGGGTCCTCTTCACTAAACTCCTCACTCTCATCAGTTTCCTCATTTATGTCGTCATGTGCCTCGTCATCCGTAACAATTTCTCCCTCCTTGATGGTCATAATTCTTGCATTTGGGCAATCTCTACTATAGTGTCCTACCCCTTGACATCTCCAACACTTTAAATCCCTATTTCGAACATTATTTTCTACTTTTTCTTTCCCTGTTCTAGAACTCTCCCCTTTCTCAAATTTAGCTTGAGGCTTCTCATTAATCTCTTGATTTCTATGCTTATAATCAATGTTCTTACTATCCTTTTTCCATGTAGAAGTAGAATTGGGAAAAGTTTTAGAAGAATACCGTTGAGACCTTCGTTGGATTTGCCTCTCGATCTTAATTGCAATGTGCAACAACTCCTCAATATTAGAATAAGGCTGTAAATCAGTCTTGTCTGCAATCTCTGTGTTTAACCCATTAAGAAACCGCGCCATGAGAGCCTCCATGTCCTCATCGAGTTCAAGTCGATCCATCAATGTATCCATCTCCTTGTAATAATCCTCCACAGATTTGCGTCCTTGTTTCAACGCTTGAAGCTTTTGCGCCATGTCCCGTTGAAAATATTGTGGAACAAAACGCTTCCTCATGGACTCTTTGAACTCGACCCATGAATCAATTGGTGCTTCAAGATTTCTTCTCCTACTTGACATCAATTTATCCCACCAAATTTGAGCATATTGTTTGAATTGAGCAATGCATAACAGTACCTTCTTTTCATCACTAAAATTATGACAGTTGAACACCGACTCCACCGTTTTCTCCCATTGAAGGTACTCCTCTGGATCGGTTTTGCCATAAAACTTGGGAAGTTTTAATTTGATGCTCCCCACGTTACGATCAATTCTATCATCATAAGGAACTCGTTGTTGTAAATTATGATACCTTCTTCCATGGTCTCTCCCTCGCATCAAGCCAGGACCAACCGCATGTGGATTATCCTCGTGGTGATCAGAATTGTCGCCTTCATATGTATCGGTTGAGGGCGTAGGTTGTGGAATCCTCTGTCGTGCTTGATTTTGAATCTCCAATCTTCCTATTCGATCAGTCAACTCTTCTATTCCTCGAATTAGTCTTTCCATGGTTCGTTGTTGTGCTTCTCTCAATCGTGCATCAGTAATGTTAGTATTGTCGTCTGGATTTTCCATGCTACAAAAGAAAGGTAAAAGAAAAACAAAGGACCTCACAAGCGCTCCCTCACGTGTATTCACTCGTAAATGTAGTTCACTCGTGTTTAGCACTCAACACTCGAAGCAATGTGTCACTCCCTTACAAACTCACCCTCACAATTGAGCACACACAAATCACACTCCAAAAAAACAAATTGGGAAGTGAGACAAGCTATGTTATAGAGCTAAGTGCAATTCAAAGTGAATAGACAGCACACTCAACACATAAACAAGGGTATTGAAGGAGCAATCCGAATAACGACAAAGAAACGAATTAAAGAAAGAAAATGATTAAGGACTAATTTAGACGTAGTAACATATGAGAGTTACATATAGTAATCAAGAGGAAAAAAGAAAGACATTTAACATCATATGCTTTCTTTATTTCAATGGTTTTTTTTTTTTTTTTTCTTCTGATTGGCAAAATCTAAACAATTTACCAACAAGAAAATTGATTTAGAAGATCTTAAAGAAGAACAAAGTGTTGATAAGATCCAGATCGAACACTTTAAAGAACATAAGATTTTTTTTTTTTTTGTTATATATTTTTGTGATAGAACTTGAACATTCTACACAAACTGAGAAAAAAAAATTATAAGAAAATTAAAAGAGATAAGCGCAATGAAACATATATCCGATCGTGAGCCTAAAGCTCTGATACCAAAATGATATGGAAATCAACCCAAGGGAAAGTATGGAACGGATTACCTTGATGATCAAGATCAAGAGTAAAGAAAACTCGTTTCTAAACTCGTGATTCGAATCACTCCACAAGAGGTTTGATCAATACCACTTGAATGACTCTACATGCAAGTTCTAAACACAAGAATTTGCAAAGAAAGTTTAGCTCTCAACAAAGCTAAAATAGAAATTCTATTCTTAATTCCAAAATCTGATGTCTAATCAAAGAAAAGAAGGCTTTATATAGCCTTTACAACCTTAACCTATGTCATACATAACTCCCAAATTAAATGGGCTAGTAAATGAGAAATACCCATAACCTCCATATTTAAATGGCTAGTTAATGGTGGAATATAGTAACCTATGTGGGTTACAATATAACCTTAACTCCTATATTTAAAACTAGTTTAAATATGACAAACAAATAGTTAAACTATAATTAAATAATGTAAATAATAAAATGTGCTTATTAGTCATCCTTGGACTATTTGATAAATTCAGCGGAGTTCATTAAATGCAACTTAAAGTGCATTTAATTCATCTCTTTCTTGAACCTCAACTTTGCACAACATATAAGGGAGGTCTCCAGCGTCTTCTAGAATTTCCTTTGATGAGCTCACCATAGCTTGAATATAACTGTATAAAGTTTGTTGTAGCTTCTTGGCTCTCGTCCTTGTAATTGGACCTTGAGGTATGGAAATTCCTTGGTCGTGGTTCATATCAGTTCAGTTTATTAGTGGTCATGGGTTGAGAAGTTCTAGAATCAGGCTAGGTTAGCGAGGAGAATCTCTGTGGCATTGCCCGAGACAGGACCGTATTCTATATTGAATGATACTAGAAACCGAGCCCAATTATTGTCCAGCTGCCTGATAAAGAGGGTTAGACTACTCATAAGGTGGGAGCTTATTATATGTCTAAAGAGTAAACGTCATACCGCTGTTGCCCCACTCCACAAGCATGATGCAGTCTCCGATGGTAAACACACCGAAAACCATCGAATTAGGCGCACAGTGGAAGGTGCTGATTCCAAAAGCATGATCCTGTTGTCTCCGATGATCCTACTACAAACCATCGGATTCAGAAATCTAGGAATGTGTTAAGGAGTAAGGAGTAAGGGCTTCTTTGGTCTGAGTTAGATGTCAGTTTGTGTTAGTGTGTCTGTTATAGATGAGTAAGATGAGTAGTTGTCAAAAGGGTCAGGGATTTAGTGTAGTACTTTTTTGAGAAGGTAGTACTTTTGATTATTTTTAATTATGTTAAGTTGTTTGAGAATAGTAGTACTCTAAAGAGTAACACTTTTCGTGGAGTACCCATTACCTTCTGTGTAAACCGAAAAAAGAGTGGGGCACCTGCTCTTTTCCTTGATGTAGCCCCAGCTTTCTCAGTCTCAGGGTTTTACTTTCCCTCCTCAGTAGGCTCTGGTTCCGCTTCAGCCAGCTCACTTTCTACCTCCACTCCCGGCTAAATCGTCTTCCTTTTCATTATTTCGAAGTAGCTAGCACTATCTAACGACTCTCTTTGTTTTGGTAAAAGTGTCCTATGCACACTGCGCCCTCTAGGAAAGGCTCAACTCAATCTCAACATGGTTCTTTCTCTGTAACTGGACGAATTCGGTTTTAGAACTTCCCTCTCTCTTTGGCTATTGATGACAAGTCTTGACTTCAGGTGGTTCCACCACTAGGGAAAAAGCACTGTTGTGGTTCCGGCCAAGCAAGCATCTCAATACAATACCCAACTTGACTTTCTGGCCCACTTCATGACCGATAGTTTCTCTTCCGAACCGGTTAAAGACCTAGCCATGAGACCAACTCCGGCTCCAGGCAGTCGTCAAAGAGAAATTCCCAGATGCTATGCTCTTCGGATTATGCAATTTTCTGTGTAATATACATAGCCTATTACCCACAAAACCTTATTACCCACAATTCTTATTACCAGGTGTGGCTAATCGACTGTTTGCTGTGTAATACACATTGTTTATTACCCACAAAACCTTATAACCCACAAAGCTTATTACCCACAATTCTTATTACCAGGTGTGGCTAATCGACTGTTTACTGTGTAATACACATTATTTATTACCCACAAAACCTTATAACCCACAAAGCTTATTACCCACAATTCGTATTACCCCTCATCAGGAAAATGAAATCGGAGAAAGAAAGAAAAAGAAAGAGGCTTTCCTTGCAAGAGCTAATACTAATTCATAATAAAATATATAATATGGGAAAAGCCTCTTTCTTTTTCTTTCTTTCTCCGATTTCATTTTCCTGTCTCCCGGTAATAGGAATTGTGGGTAATAGGCTATGTATATTACACAGAAAACCAATAATCCGCCACTCGAAAAACACCGAAGGTGGGTTATAAGGAATTGTGGGTAATTAGCAATGTATATTACAGGCCTATTCAATGAATTGACTCTACGATAGATATTACCTGACCTGATATAGTCTCGTAAATGAATGAAATGAAAGAGAAGCTTATGAACAGGAAGTCAAGATGAAACGGAACTCCGGAACCGGACCCTGCCCCTCTCCCTTCGGTCTCGCCCTTTGGCCGAGCTCTTTTCACCCCTCAGCGTTGCTTACCTAATAGATGCGAGATTACCGGTCTTAGGAGGAGAGGCGGGCAGAAGGATTTCCCGCTAGCCTATGAGCATTCATTTAATATCTAATAATGATCTCTTAAGTAAGAGAATAGATAGCGAACGGGCCACATAACTATACTAAATGATAACGTAGTCCTCTCCCTTTATGGCTTTATTGGAAGAACTCAATAAATACGGCATTGATATTCATTCCTATTCCTAAGAGTAGCGAAAGGCTTCTAGCCCGTGTGTGTATGCTCGTGGCAGGGATGCCCCCTTCCCCTTAAACATGGCTTCATTGATACCGGGCGCAATTACTGTCATGAACTGGAATGAGCGATCATAATTGGGCTCTAGTAAATAACTCAAACTAAAAGGGAGAATGAGTCAGGCAGGGAAGAACCAAGCAAAGCAAGCAAGATCATTCAATTTCCTTTGGTATAAGGGTAGTAAACGATACAGGGATAGATTAGAGAATCCATTTAAGAAAAAGATAATTCTATCTATAAAGGGTTGATAAGATTCAACAAGGTCCATTGAGCGCCTCTTGACTATGGCATAATAGATACGAACACTTGTCCCGACCGGATACACTTCCAGATCATAATTGGGCTCTAGTAAATAACTCAAACTAAAATGGGAGATAGTAGAGCAGAGAAAGTACCACACGAAAAGTGTTACCTTTAGAGTACTACTCTTCTTAAACAACTAAAAATACTACGAAATTCTAAAAAGGACCACTTTCTCAACATATTGTCCTTTTAAAACACCAACCAATAAATAATTGCGACTACTCAACTTACTCATCACACACACTTACACAAACTCGGAACAAAGAATGCCTTACTCCTTAACACCTTCCTATATTTCTGACTCCGATGGTTTCCTCCCCATCCGAGACAGGATCATGCTTGGGGAGTGGGGCACCTGCGGTATGACGTTTAGTAACACAACACTATACAATAAATCCTACACTTTACGAGTACAACCTAACACAAGTACTCGACTACTATCTCTCTTTCTCTACTATCAAATAATCTTGTGGTCCAGTTTCATGGGAAGTGGCGCATTAGTTATATCAACTTAATGAAATAATCCCACGATAGACGGAACACTGAAAGATAGACCGGTGGTGACCTCTATTTACGTCGTTCTCCAGATAAGGTAATTGGAACCGCAGTTCCATACTCTGATCAAATGTTGGAGGAGACTGGATCACCACATGGTTGAGACACCTGGAAAAAATGAACAGGCGCTATAATTTTTGCCGGAAGAGTTATACTGTCTTAACCAAGGATGAGAATGAGAAGATAACGGGTGATATTCCACCGACATAATCCGTTGGAGTGGGCTCCCTTAGGTCTTTGTATTCCTCTTGACAGACCTTCGGGTGACGAGATCGGGTGAAATAGCACTGAATGAATCTCGCTTTAGGATAGGGGTTTATACAATCGGTATTTGGCGTGTGGCGGATCCTCTTTTGGAGTGGCTACCCATCGTTTTTGGTGTGGCGGATACTCATTTTGGTGTGCCTACCCATCGTTTTTGGTGTGGCGGATTATTGCATTTCTGTGTAATATACATAGCATATTACCCATAAAACCTTATAACCCACCTTCGGTGTTTTTCGAGTGGCGGATTATGCAATTTTCTGTGTAATATACATAGCCTATTACCCACAATTCTTATTACCAGGTGTGGCTAATCGACTGTTTGCTGTGTAATACACATTGTTTATTACCCACAAAACCTTATAACCCACAAAGCTAATAACCCACAATTCTTATTACCAGGTGTGGCTAATCGACTGTTTGCTGTGTAATACACATTATTTATTACCCACAAAACCGTATAACCCACAAAGCTTATTACCCACAATTCTTATTACCCCTCGTCAGGAAAATGAAATCGGAGAAAGAAAGAAAAAGAAAGAGGCTTTCCTTGCAAGAGCTGATACTAATTCATAATAAAATATATAATATGGGGAAAGCCTCTTTCTTTTTCTTTCTTTCCTGTCTCCCGGTAATAGGAATTGTGGGTAATAGGCAATGTATATTACACAGAAAATTGCATAATCCGCCACCACACCAAAAAGAGCGATGGGTAGCCACTCCAAAAGAGGATCCTCCAAATACCGATTGTACATGGGTCCAGCTGCCTTATAATGAACGTTAATTTGATCTTGATCCTTGTAGAGTGAAAAAGGGACTGCACTGCATCCGCACGAACCTCCTGATAATATCCATAAATGACTTGTTTTTGGTAAGAGATGGACATTACTATATGTAAATTCGGGTGCATGGTACACATCAGTACTCCAATGCATTTCTCCCTCTGAGTCAGAATAAATATGTTTTCGAACCCTCTCTTTTAAATTAAGAGTGTATGTTCCCGCGCGAATCTCAGCAATCACTTGTTCTGATTCTACATATTGATCGTTTTGAACTAAAAGTAAACTTTTGGGTGGAATAGTGACGTTATGTATAATATCCTCACTCTCAATAGTCAGATACAAGTCTATATAACATAAAAACGCAGGA
>NW_019268583.1:209286-214286 GCF_002738365.1 Cucurbita moschata | reverse complement strand
CTGAACTAATAATTATAAAACTAATAACCAACTCATCGCTTCGCATTATCTGGATCTAAAAAACCAACCAGTCAAGATATGTTATATTGGTCATATCATTGTAGCAACTGAAATCTTTTTTGCATAAAAAAAAATCCGATTATGAGTTGTGAAGCAATAAAAGTATGCGGATAAATAGAAGGGTGAAAGAAAGAGAGAAAAAGAATATGAATGATATATGATTCCAATATGTAAGGTCGATGGGTCATCTCATAAAAAGTAGTGTAATAAAGCATTAAGACTGATGGATTCATAATTAGATAAATCTGTTCATAGAATAGAACAAAAAAGCCAAGAGCCCCAAGACAATAAAGACTGAGAAGATTGATTCAAGAACAAATTTTAGTTTGATTAAGGACTCCATTATAGAATAAAGACCTAACCATTAATCGAGAGGCGATGGGAACGAGGGAACCCGTGAATACATAATATTCTATTGAAAAGGAATCCTAATAATTCATTGGGTAGGATGGCGTAAGGAACCCAAGACCAATCCATTTATTATGAGAAGTCGGTTCATGGGCTAACTAACCCGAGAACCGAAACACATATAAAAAGAGGAAATATTCGCCCGCGAACATTTCAATTTTATTAGATTTATAAATTTGGGTCGATCAAATATAAGACTAGATAAAAAAAGAAAAGGCAAAACAAAATAAAGGTTTATTATAACTTTATAATATTATCTATTATTTTTTAGAAAACTATAAAAAAAAATGATTCTATTATTCATTCTAGAATCTATAAAGAGTTTAGTTTTCTATCAAAAGAAGATATTAAAATTTCTAATAGATTAATTAAATTAAATCTCAAAGAATCCCATGATTCAATCTATTATTCAGTAAATACATGTACATTTTTTTGAATCGTTTCATTCGCGAGGAGCTGGATGAGAAGAAACTCTCATGTCCGGTTCTGTAGTAGAGATGGAATTGAGAAATAACCATCAACTATAACCCGAAAAGAACCAGATTTCGTAAACACCATAGAGGAAGAATGAAAGGAATATCTTATCGAGGCAATCGTATTTGCTTCGGTAGATACGCTATTCAAGCACTTGAACCCGCTGCCCTTGATAAATGAATCAATACTTTCTACTCGAGCTCCATCATGTACTATTTACATCAAAACCCTCAAAAAATTAGAGCTCTAGTGGAACAGAACAAACGATGTCGAGTCAAGAGCATCTTCATTCCTATATAATATAAAATGGTGGGTATAAGAATCCACAGTAGATCATGTCCTTCAAGTCGCACGTTGCTTTCTACCACATCGTTTTAAACGAAGTTTTACCATAACCTCTAATTTCGTGCAACTGGTATGTAATTGATTCATTTATGGAATCATGTATAGTCATTGGTTTAGTTGGTCCATAGTAATCTATACTCTTATGACATGGGTAGTTTTTGAAAAAGTCTTGGGAATACTTCTATTTATTTAAACCCATATTTTATTGTATATATTGGATCATATAACATTTTTTTTTCTATGAGTGCAATATTTATTTCTCTATATATAGATATTTTCTAGATAATATCTATATCGAGATCGAGAGAGAGATTTTTGAATTTCTATAAAATCAATTAAGAAATCATTAATTACGAATAATTAAGAATCTCCATTTTTCAATTTCTTCATAGAATGGATTCACGAGTTTCATACTTCTTCGAGTACCAAGGACTCATAAGAAATCCTTAAAAAGATTTAATTGATTGAAAATTTGCAATATTATTATTTGAATAAGGTTTTGTTGTAAAAAAAAAAAGGATTTATTACATTTTATTATCATAAATAAATGTATATTCGGATTAACCCATCCATAATTTGAAACAAATAGATAGATCCAAAATAAAAAAATTTTTCACAAAAAAAATAAATAAAACGATAAAAATACATAATAACAAGACATACATCTCAGCATTTTCTGCCTAGTTTATTTAAGTTAAGAGACTCAATTCAATAATCTTTCCCTAAAATAAAGTGAAAAAGATATATAAATAACCTCTGTCTGAATTGTTACTTGGATTTACAATTATCCATTAAAGACAAACACAAAATCCGAAAAAATGAGGTGAAAAGAAATACATAATATGTTACATATGTAATTTGATTCTTTGTTAATCAGATTCGGGCAGATATTAAAATTGATATCTTCCATTATGGATTAACTCCTATCTACCCCCCAATTATATAGAGTAGATGCATCATAAATTAAAAAAAAAGCTCCTACGGGGGACTGGACTAGTTTCGGAGGTGCTAGACTATCTTGTATAAGACCAAAATCAAACAGATCTAGATTAAACGATTGTTCCTACCTATTTTTTTTTTTACTCTAAATTTGAGAGGTCTTAAGAGACTTAATATCATTGATTGAATTCCATTAATGCCAAAAACACAAGACCTTCGTGTTTATAATTCATAAATCCACAGAAAAAAAAAAAATACTCGGGTTTCACACACCATTTAAGAGATAGAGAATAAGAGAAGCTGTTTAAAAAGGCAAGCTTTAGCTTTAGTCAGATATGATATGGAATATTTTTCTATATATAATACACATACCCTGGGAAAAAATACTCGTACTCGAGTTTCACACACCATTTAAGAGATAGAGAATAAGAGAAGCTGTTTAAAAAGGCAAGCTACCGTAAGCTTTCGAACCTCCGAATAGTCGGATATGATATGGAATATTTTTCTATATATCTTAGAATATACTATTCTATATATAATACACATACTCTGGGACGGAAGGATTCGAACCTCCGAATAGCGGGACCAAAACCCGTTGCCTTACCACTTGGCCACGCCCCATTTATATTCACCACCAATAAACACTAATATTCGTAGTGGTTGGTCGTCAATTCCAGTACAAAGATTTATAGAAATAATTATATTGTTGCTCGGATTTTGATACGTTTATAGATCCAATTAAACTGAATTTATTGATCATTACATATAATTCCATTAAGAGATTTTGATACGTTTATAGATCCAATTAAACTGAATTTATTGATCATTACATATAATTCCATTAAGATAATGTATGAAAGTAGGATTTCTTCTATTCTCTTTTTATTTGAGAATTGAAGGATTTTTGATTGGCTGAGTTCAAATCAAAGAAAGGTTTTTTGACCTACTTTATGTTATTAATTTTTCCCGTATCCCTTATATCATAGCAATAATAGGGGATTAATAACTCAATCAAATCAAAAGAAATACAATTATCTTCAAGAACAAAGAAAAAAAAATTGTTATGCTTAATATCTTAAGTTTCATCGGTATCTGTCTTAATTCTTTCCTTTATTCAAGTAGTTTTTTCGTCGCCAAATTGCCTGAGGCCTACGCTTTTTTGAATCCAATAGTAGATGTTATGCCAGTAATACCTGATATGAACCAAGAGACATCAATCATACAATATGCTTCAATGAAGATGTGAAGAAAAGGTTGTTAAAATTATCAAAAGATGTTTCAATTCATGTTACATTGAAGAAGAATAAAGTTTGATTGTTGTAAATTTTGGGTGGGTTACAATTTAGAGTAATTTAGAGTTATTGTATTTTAAGACATTTTATTTACTTTACAGGTTACATTTACATAATGGCTAATTATGGTCATTAAGTATGAATGTTACAACTTTTGGAATGCTTTCATTTTGAGGCTATATAAAGCCATGTATGTTGTATTTGTAAGGGAGACTTGGAAAATATATTAAAAGAAGCATTTGTGCTTTTCTTTAGCCAATGGCTAAGTTTCTTTTGCAATTCTATGTAGTTTAGGTTGCATGTAGAATCATTCAAGCTCGATATGATCAATCTTGCTTGTGGAATGATTCGAATCTCAAACAAGTGTTCTTGCGTTGAGATATTTGATCAACAAGAATCATTCAAGCTAGACATGATCGATCTTGCTTGTGGAGTGATTCGAATCTCAATCAAGTGTTCTTGCCTTGAGATATTCGATCGACAAGGTAATCCGAATCTTACCCACTTGTAGTTGATTCCTTATCATATCAATACCTCTATTCTTTTTTCTATTAGCTTTTGTTTGGCAAGCTACCGTAAGCTTTCGATAAGATTTTTAATACTGTCCGAGACAAATTCATGATTTACTAGAAAAAAAAATTCTAACTAGTTATAAGATCAGATAAATCGTACATACAGTCTGAACCTTTGAGTTGAGTCCAATATTGAAATTCTTCTATAGCTGTGATAAATCTGGATCACTCTCATTTTCTTATTCTTACTTTTTTCCATTGAACGACCCTGTTAGAGTCCCCCACAATATATAATTGTAGGTATGAAATACAATTTTCAGTAATGAACGACTCAACTCTTAAAAAATTTTCCTATTTCTTTTCTAGAAATAACTTCACTGCATTTTTTGGTGTCAAAACAGGTTAAGATAGAATAGATTCTCTATCTCAAACAACTTCACTACTTTTCTAGAAATAACTTCACTACATTTCTTCGTGTCAAAAGTACTCCACGAAAAGTGTTACCCTTTAGAGTACTACTATTCTCAAACAACTAAAAAGACTCAAAAATAATAAAAACTACTGCTTTCTCAACACATAGGCCTTCTAAACCACCAACAACAAAGAAAGTGGGAACCTTTAGAGGACTACTCAAACACACAAACACAAACGGTTCACCTTTACAGTACTAGTTCTTATACTAATACTCCTTAAAATGTTACCCTTTAAAAAAGTCTTTCTTTTGTTGTCCTGCATTTTATTACATTAAAAAATGAGTATAAAAATAGTCCATCAACATAGATCACTATCTATCGCATACCCCTATTATTCCTTTCTCATTTGATCTAATCTTTACTGTCTCCCGATTGTTTCATAGAGACAATCGGGAGATGGGATGACCTATTACATGCTAGAGCTTATCGAAAAGAAAGAAGTTCCTTTTTTTAAGATTCAAATAAAAAAAAGCCAATTATCCATTCAATATAATAGT
>NW_019268583.1:206286-208872 GCF_002738365.1 Cucurbita moschata | reverse complement strand
TAAAAAAAAAAAAAAAAAAAAAAAAAAATCGACGGAAACGAAGCAGCTGCGTCAAGCAGCTGCTGTAAAGGAGGAAGAGGGGCGGTGGACGCGTAGCTGGAGGCGTGAGAGGGATGAGTGGGTGATTAGGGGAGGTGGAAGCGTATTAGAGCCTGATTAGGCTTTAAAAAGGGAAGAAAAACGAAGAATGAAGATGGAGAGAAACCCAGTAAACAGAGGAAGAAATTTTTGGAGAATTCGAGTTTTTGGTTGCTTAAAATTGGACATCAATCGAGGGTAAAGGAAGAGGGGTTGTTGTTGAGGAATCCTTTGAGGAAAGGATACGGCCCCGAGCTGAAGCGGACGGTAATTCGAAGGTAACGAAAAAACCCACATCACCGAACCTTTAAATCTCGATATCTTGAGTTATACTGCATAATAAGTTATGAAATAAGGCTGGTTAGAACCGTAGTTAGAAGATCTATAAAGTTGTAGAAGAAATCAGAACGAAATTCGAGCTGTAGAGATGAAATTTTTGCTTCGGGACACAACGGGTATTAAAGGAAANCGAGCTGTAGAGATGAAATTTTGCTTCGGGACACAACGGGTATTAACAGAAAAGATTGGGAAAAATTTCAGGGAGGAGAGGTTGAAGACGAGCGCGTGAAGGACACGCGAGGCGCGTGGGAAGGCTGCGAGTGGAGGTGCGACTGTGCGCGGATCGGCGCGTGAGAAAGCAAACCTCCGACCTTGTATTGGCGCGTGAGGGCGCGTGAGAAGGTATTTCGGCTCCCGGTTTGTCCCGTTCGACTCCTTTTGACCTGTCCTACCAAAATTGATCTATATTTATGTTGAAATTGATAAAATATAGGTCTAATAGGAAGGAATTGTGTTGAAGTACTATTAAACGTACATTCGAGGAGGAAAAAGGGGTTCGAAACCAAGTAAGTAGCGTATTGACCTTTGAACTCGTTCTTAACTTGTTTTACAACATGTGAGTATGTTGTTTACCTGATTAAGAGCTTAATAAGTTATTGATGAACTTTGATGATATTTAGTGTTTATTGTATATTGTGACTGCTTGCCTGTGATGTAAGCAGGATATAAATGATTGTCTGAATGTTCTACGTGTTGATCATGATACATGTATGAAAGCATGCAGTAACTGTGAGTATGTTATGCATGTTAATGGAAAGGTTATGACTCTAGATATGCTTATTGGTGGTTGAGCTATGGATTATTTATTGAGTATGATAGTCTACTAATTCCCGCGGAGCTCCTGGCCAACGCGCTGTGTGCTAAGTCAGGGAGCATGAGTACTCCTGACCGTTGGTATATGAGATAAACAGGCCGCCAGAGCAATTAGTAGACGGGCCGTATTTGACCGAGAGCGAGTCTTACATACGAGTCCGAAAATTCTAGATAAGCATATTGAGAGAGAGTCAGTAACCTAGCCGGAGGTAGCTGAGATACCTCATTAACGAACAGATGACCCTAGTAAGAAAACTAGGAGTCAGTGGTAAATAAAACATGAAACCACCTGGAAAGATTAGTTATGAACCTGTGAATGATATGCTAGCTACTTACTGAGTAATCTAATTACTCATCAGAATTATCATAACTTTTCTTTCCAGATGTAGACGCTGCAGGCCAGCCGAGGACGAGACCAGCGGGCTAGAGACTACTGGGAATCCATGTCTGGGTCTGTTATGTAATTATGTTTTCGCTGTCAAGAATTTACTTCGGTTGTTTTAAGTTTAAATAGCACTGGTTTTAAATGTTTTACTGGATGTTTTTTTTAATATTTTAAAGATTATGATTGGGTGTTAGAGTATGTTGTCGTTGATGATGGTAACTCCTGTTAATCGCGTTGACGATGAGCGGGTGTTACATTACACCTTCCGACTCCGATGGTTTGTAGTAGGATCATTGGAGACAGGATCATCCTTTTAGAGTGAGGCACCTTCCACTGTGCGCCAAAGCTGAAGGCTTAGTGGTATTTCCTTCGGCGACTACATTATGCTGGTGCAGGGCGAGTCGGGCAACTGTGATATGACGTTTGTTTACTCTTTTGACATATAATAAGCTCCAAAGAATCCCTTACTCCTTACACCTTCCACTGTTTGCCGACTCTGATGTGATGGTTTTCGTCGTGGTTTACTTGACATCTGAGACAGGATCAGTGGAGTAGGGCACCTTCCACTGTGCGCCACATCCGAAGGCTTAGTGGTATTTCCTTCGGAGACTGCATCATGCAGGGCGAGTGGGGCAATTGCGGTATGACGTTTACTCTTTTGAGAGAGAATAATCTCCCACCTTATGTGCTGTCGAACCCTCTTTATAAGGCAGCTGGACCCATGTACAATCGGTATTTGGAGGATCCTCTTTTGGAGTGGCTACCCATCGCTCTTTTTGGTATGGTGGCCTATCGATGTGGTGGCGGATTATGCAATTTTCTGTGTAATATACATTGCCTATTACCCACAATTCCTATTACCGGGAGACAGGAAAGAAAGAAAAAGAAAGAGGTTTTCCTTGCAAGAGCGGATACTAATTCATAATAAAATATATAATATGGGGAAAGCCTCTTTCTTTTTCTTTCTTTCT
>NW_019268583.1:201211-206080 GCF_002738365.1 Cucurbita moschata | reverse complement strand
TTGCCCCACTCGCCCTGCATGATGCAGTCTCCGAAGGAAATACCACTAAGCCTTCGGATGTGGCGCACAGTGGAAGGTGCCCTACTCCACTGATCCTGTCTCAGATGTCAAGTAAACCACGACGAAAACCATCACATCAGAGTCGGCAAACAGTGGAAGGTGTAAGGAGTAAGGGATTCTTTGGAGCTTATTATATGTCAAAAGAGTAAACAAACGTCATACCGCAGTTGCCCGACTCGCCCTGCACCAGCATAATGCAGTCACAGAAGGAAATACCACTAAGCTTTCGGCTTTGGCGCACAGTGGAAGGTGCCTCACTCTAAAAGGATGATACTGTCTCCGATGATCCTACTACAAACCATCGGAGTCGGAAGGTGTAAGGAGTAAGGGCTTTCTTTGGTGTGAGTTAGATGTTATTGTGAGTGAGAAGGGTGTGATATCTTTATCTATCAGAGTACTAATATTCTTACACTAGTTTGAGAGTTTGTGTAAGTGTGTGTGCTGTGTGTATTTGAGTAGTGCGAGTTTGATTGTTGGTGGTCGTTGAAAAGGCCTATGTGTTTAGAAAGTGGTGGTTTTTATTATTTATCAATATGTTAAGTATTATGAGAATAGTAGTACTCTAAAGGGTAACACTTTTCGTGGAGTACTTTTTTTTTATAATTGCATCTAATAAAAATTTAAAATATTTTATTCGACCTTCTGACCACAAAACCTTATAACCCACCTTCGGTGTTTTTCAAGTGGCGGATTATGCAATTTTCTGTGTAATATACATAGCCTATTACCCACAAAACCTTATTACCCACAATTCTTATTACCAGGTGTGGCTAATTGACTGTTTGCTGTGTAATACACATTGTTTATTACCCACAAAACCTTATAACCCACAAAGCTTATTACCCACAATTCTTATTACCCTTCATCAGGAAAATGAAATCGGAGAAAGAAAGAAAAAGAAAGAGGCTTTCCCCATATTATATATTTTATTATGAATTAGTA
The DNA here is from genome assembly GCF_002738365.1 of Cucurbita moschata. Lineage (NCBI taxonomy): Eukaryota > Viridiplantae > Streptophyta > Magnoliopsida > Cucurbitales > Cucurbitaceae > Cucurbita > Cucurbita moschata. Next base: position 205,078 of record NW_019268583.1, on the reverse strand, counting down.
TCAGCTCTTGCAAGGAAAGCCTCTTTCTTTTTCTTTCTTTCTTCGATTTCATTTTCCTGTCTCTCGGTAATAGGAATTGTGGGTAATAGGCTAAGGAAAGAGACTGAACCTTCACTCTTTGACTCTCGAGTAAACAAAGGGATGTAAGAGAATGTTGCGGCTGAACCTGATACTCTCTTCTATTCTATTCTATTCTTTGCACTCAGTAATAAATAGGTAGTCTCGCTGCTTCTTCCTTCCCTTCCTGTCAGATAGATGATTTTCTGACTCTCATCCAGGTAAGTAATTAGTTTTCCATTAGAGTGAGTGAGTTTTTCTTTCATTTGATTCTGATTCCACTTCTACTTCTATCGGGCCGAAGCAATGAACCTATTCGAAGTGGCTCATTTCGTACCTGAGAAGCCCATGTATGAACAAGGATTAATTTTACTTCCCCACCTAGCTACTCTAGATTGGGGCGTAGGTTCTGGTGGGGAAGTTATAGACACCTTTCCGTACTTTGTGTCTGGAGTACTTCACTTAATTTCCTCCGCAGTATTGGGTTTTGGCGGTATTTATCATGCACTTCTGGGACCCGAGACCCTTGAAGAATCTTTTCCATTCTTCGGTTATGTGTGGAAAGATAGAAATAAAATGACTACCATTTTGGGTATTCACTTAATTTTGTTAGGTATAGGTGCTTTTCTTCTAGTATTCAAAGCTCTTTATTTTGGGGGCGTATATGATACCTGGGCTCCGGGGGGGGGAGATGTAAGAAAAATTACCAACTTGACCCTTAGCCCAAGTGTTATATTTGGTTATTTACTAAAATCTCCTTTTGGGGGAGAAGGATGGATTGTTAGTGTGGACGATTTGGAAGATATAGTTGGGGGGCATGTATGGTTAGGTTCCATTTGTATACTTGGTGGAATTTGGCATATCTTAACTAAACCGTTTGCATGGGCTCGCCGCGCACTTGTATGGTCTGGAGAAGCTTACTTGTCTTATAGTTTAGGTGCTTTATCCGTTTTTGGTTTTATTGCTTGTTGTTTTGTCTGGTTCAATAATACTGCTTATCCGAGTGAGTTTTACGGGCCGACTGGACCCGAAGCTTCTCAAGCTCAAGCATTTACGTTTCTTGTTAGAGACCAACGTCTTGGAGCTAACGTTGGATCCGCTCAAGGACCTACTGGTTTAGGTAAATATCTAATGCGTTCTCCGACCGGAGAAGTCATTTTTGGGGGAGAGACTATGCGTTTTTGGGATCTGCGTGCTCCTTGGTTAGAACCACTAAGGGGTCCTAATGGTTTGGACTTGAGTAGGCTGAAAAAAGATATACAACCTTGGCAAGAACGACGTTCCGCGGAATATATGACCCATGCTCCTTTAGGTTCTTTAAATTCCGTGGGTGGCGTAGCTACCGAAATTAATGCAGTCAATTATGTCTCTCCTAGAAGTTGGTTAGCTACCTCTCATTTTGTTCTAGGATTCTTCCTATTCGTAGGTCATTTATGGCATGCAGGAAGGGCTCGTGCAGCTGCCGCAGGATTTGAAAAAGGAATTGATCGTGATTTTGAACCTGTTCTTTTCATGACTCCTCTTAACTGAGACAGGCGATCTAATGCTTGAAGTAAAAATCAATTTGATTCCACCATATATATCAGGTTGGACGGATCGGGTTATATTTTAAAAGTCTTCCTTTTTCCTTTCTTCATTTCTATCTACTCTTTTACAATTTGATTCCACCATATATATCAGGTTGGACGGATCGGGTTATATTTTAAAAGTCTTCCTTTTTCCTTTCTTCATTTCTATCTACTCTTTTTTTCTATTTTGGCTCGGCTATCCCACCTAGCCGAGCCATTCCCTTTTATGATACTGAGCCGGGAAAACCCAATAAAATAAAGAAACAAATCTATTCGCCGAGCAAAATGAGAGAGAGGGATTCGAACCCTCGATAGTTCTTTGTTTCGAACTATACCGGTTTTCAAGACCGGAGCTATCAACCACTAGGCCATCTCTCCGAAAGATAATTTCTATTTGATTTATATTCCATCCCATCGAATAGAACATTGACATATAAGTTGATACCATTATAGTCTATACTATAGAAAAATATCAGGCGTGAATCTATAAGTCTATTTATATGTATCTAGATATATATGATCCAGTATCCCCCTTTTTGTGAATTAAAAAAAGACTACCCTGAATCCCATACATGCTAAAGTATTAAAAAAGAAGTAATATAGAATTGATACATTTATCGTAAAATCTCTACCTGGTACATTTTATAAAAATTTTGGCAGACCCGTAAGGGATCAAATAGTATATTTTTTTAATAATATGGAGGATTAGAAGCATGATTATTGCTTTTCAATTGGCTCTTTTCGCATTAATTATTACTTCAATAATCTTACTGGTTAGTGTGCCCGTTGCATTTGCTTCCCCAGGGGGTTGGTCGGCGAACAAAAATGTTGTATTTTCCGGTACATCGATATGGATTGGATTAGTTTTTCTGGTGGGTATCCTTAATTCTCTTATCTCTTGAACCTCTTCGTTCTTGATACAAAAATGAAACGACCCTCCCCTAATTATTTCGAATTTTGAGACACATTAAATTAAAATGCAAAATTCAAATAAAGAAAAAAAAAAATTAGAGGGAGGGTTCTCTTGCTTGTATTGTCAAAATGGAATATATCTCACATAATTCACATAAAAATAATATATCTTAAAGTATATAAAAATATATAGATATTGATAATCGAGAAAATATCTATATCTATATATATATTAGATAAAATTATATAAAATATTTATATATAATATTATATTATAATATATAATTATTAATAATATATAGAAACAAAATATATAATTATCTTAATTTAGTTATAAAGATTAATTTCAAATATTATAAAAATAAATAGTATAGTATAAAATATATTATATATTAACTATTATTAACTATAGAATTCGTTAAATCTATATATAAATTATATAAAAATAGCCTAGTATTAATAGCCTAGTATAATAGGCTAGCTCTGCACTATTGTATACTATACATTGGGGATAAAAAAAATGCAGATATAGTTGAATGGTAAAATTTCTCCTTGCCAAGGAGAAGATGCGGGTTCGATTCCCGCTATCCGCCCAGGATCAGGATAATAGGTTAATGTTTTTAATTTAATAGGATAAATTATTAAGTATAGTTGACCGTGATAGTATAGTGGTTCTATCCTCCCCCCTTCTTTTCTTTTCCTCCCATCCGGAAAGAAAAAAAAGCTAATATTAATAGTCATTAATTAATAGTTACCAAGATCAAACCTAAATTTTTTAGACAAAAAAATTTGATTTTGCGGAGACAGGATTTGAACCCGTGACTTCAAGGTTATGAGCCTTGCGAGCTACCAAGCTGCTCTACCCCGCGAAGAACTGTGAACTAATAGACAAACAAAGATTGAATGCACCCCTATACCATATCTGTACAAATAGAATAGTCTATTTATACAGAATGGTAAAGGGGGTCCCTCTATGATCATAGAAATGAATAGAAAGGGATATTTGAATCCTTACCAACTTGATCTTGTTGCCCCAGGCAACAAGCATGCATGAACCATTTCTCGATCGTTAGCTCTCGGTCTTCTGGTTAAAAAACAACGTCGATGAAGACGTGTGGGTGCACTATTACGCGGTGGGGATTGTAACTTTCCATGAATTTCCCATTTCTCACTCAACGATGGAACTTTGCTTATTTCTTTTTTTAAGGATTGACGAATCAAATGATATTTTTGTTCCAATTTTTGCCTCTTCTTCTCCCTCTGAATTAAACTTTTCCTTGCCATAATGATTCCATTCCTAGTAGTATCAATGATACAAGTCAGATCCTAG
>NW_019268583.1:183363-195863 GCF_002738365.1 Cucurbita moschata | reverse complement strand
GTTGTAATTCACTAGTTATTCCAGATGCTCGCCACATCTGAAAAAAACCAGAGTGCGGTACAATAAAGTTGTAATTCACTAGTTATTCCAGATGCTCGCCACATCTGAAAAAAACCAGAGGTTATTTGTATTCCTCGAAAATTCACTAGTTATTCCAGATGCTCGCCACATCTGAAAAAAACCAGAGGTTATTTGTATTCCTCGAAAATTCACTAGTTATTCCAGATGCTCGCCACATCTGAAAAAAACCAGAGGTTATTTGTATTCCTCGAAAACCCCCGCCTACATCACCATTCAATATTTCTTGGCCCACTATTGGCCAAACCACCTGGGCACTAGGGCCAATGTGAGTAGGATCGCCTAGCCATGCTTCATAATTGGAAAAACCAAACCACCTGGGCACTAGGGCCAATGTGAGTAGGATCGCCTAGCCATGCTTCATAATTGGAAAAACGAGCACCGTGGAAATACATCCCACTCAGCCAAAGAAAGATGATGGAGAGTTGGCCGAAATGGGCACTAAATACTTTTCGAGAGATCTCCTCCAAATCACTAGTATGGCTATCGAAATCGTGAGCATCAGCATGAAGGTTCCAAATCCAAGTGGTAGTATCAGGACCCTTAGCTATTGTTCTCGAGAAATGACCCGGTCTGGCCCATTCCTCGAAAGAAGTTTTTACGGGATCCCTATCTACCAAAATTTTGACTTCTGGTTCCGGCGAACGAATAATCATTGAGTCCTCCTCTTTCCGGACAACACATACAAAGAGACCCGCCAATAGTTAAGTAATTAGTGAACCTATGAGAGATTTTTATACTTAGTTTCTTTCTCTGCTATCTCCCATCTATTTTTTTTTTTAGTTATTCACTAGAGCAATTATGATCTGGAAGTTGATCCGGGCAAGTGTTCGGATCTATTATGACATAGCTAAGAGGCGCTCAACGGACCTTTTTTAATCTTATAAAACCTTTTTCCGGGTTTTGAATTGACGAAAAAACAATTTTTTTGTAGAACCTAATGGATTCACATATCTCCATTAGAAGTTCCTAAATGGAACTACTTTATGTCTTACATAGAACATATTTTTTTATATAAATATAATTTTATTTTTATAAAATATATTCTCTAATGTATCTCTGTATCTTTACCCTTACAAAATACCAAAAAAAAATTGATTAGAAGGGATATAATCAAATTCCTTGATTGGTTCTTCCCTGAGAAATGATCCCTTTTAGTTGATTTGACTGATGCGGACAACAAACAATTATAACAAATAGAAAAATTTCTAACTAATAATACTAGTTAAATATAATAGAATAGCTATATATTTATACAAAATATGAAAAATTCATTCATATTTAAAAATATTTCTCAAAATAAAAGTTTAATAATAGCAGTTAATAATTAAAATAAAGAAAAAAAAAACAGAGTTTTCTTATTTGAAACGCCTTGTGATCTTCAACCAATTTTGTGCTTCAATATAATTACCGGAGTAAGTGCTATAGCTTGTTTCCAATACTCAGTGGCTTGATTGAACCAAGCCTCCGCAATTTCAGAATCTCCCTGTCGAATGGCCTATTCTCCCCGGTCGGAATAGGCAGGTAAATTCCTTCCCTTAGAACCGTACTTGAGAGTTTCCTACCTCATACGGCTCAACAGTCAATTCTTTTGCTGTCCCATATTTTTTAAAATTTACCATATCTAATCTAATTGAATGAAATTTCTCATAGATCTAGCCCATTTTTTTTTCTCGAGTTAAGCAAAAGAGGTTAATTATATAAGTTTCAAACTTTAATTTTGCTGAATAATTAAATAAGTTTTATCTTTTCTCCCACCTTCAGAAGAATAAAGCATAGGCATTCCACTATCGTTACAATTTTCTGAAAGATAACTATCTCGGTTTCATCTATAAATTGATATAGAATCCTTGAAAAAGACTTTCTTTCATAAGAAAGAAAAGACTTACTGTCTTTGGGATCTGATGCTACACCGCTGCTCAATATCGGAGGGTATCCACCCTATTACATAAGTGGATTCCTTCATTTTGATCTTATATCATGATATAAGTAAGCAATTTTTATTGTATCGGCCAAAAACCTGACTAATTGATCTTTACGGTGCTTCTTCTATCAATTAGATTCTTTATCCATAGAATAAAATATCTAGGCATACCTATTTCTTCATATTTCTACTTCTATGAAGTTTCTTTCTTTGCTACAGCTGATACAAATCGTTAGTTTGGACAATACATATGTAGAAAGCCTATTTTTTTTTAGTATTTATTATCGAATTTGCTCTTTTATTTTTTNTTTCTTTCATAAGAAAGAAAAGACTTACTGTCTTTGGGATCTGATGCTACACCGCTGCTCAATATCGGAGGGTATCCACCCTATTACATAAGTGGATTCCTTCATTTTGATCTTATATCATGATATAAGTAAGCAGTTTTTATTGTATCGGCCAAAAACCTGACTAATTGATCTTTACGGTGCTTCTTCTATCAATTAGATCCTTTATCCATAGAATAAAGTATCTAGGCATACCTATTTCTTCATATTTCTACTTCTATGAAGTTTCTTTCTTTGCTACAGGCTGATACAAATCGTTAGTTTGGACAATACATATGTAGAAAGCCTATTTTTTTTTAGTATTTATTATCGAATTTGCTCTTTTTTTTCTTTCTATAGTGGAGATAGTCGCACGTAATGACAGATCACAGCCATATTATTAAAAGCTTGTGGTAAGAACGGGTTTCGTTCTAGTGCCCGAAAATAATATTCCAAAGCTTTCGTATGTTCTCCGTTCCTTGTGTGGATAAGACCTATGTTATAGAGTATATAACTTCGATCATAGGGATCGATTTCTAGTCGCATAGCTTCATAATAATTCTGTAGAGCTTCCGCATAATTTCCTTCGGATTGAGCCGACATCCGTTACGGTCGTTCGTTATTCCATTCAAAGAATCTCCGTTCCAGAACCGTACGTGAGATTTTCATCTCATACGGCTCCCCCTTTATGTGATGCGCATAATGAGATGAGAATAATACATGAAATCAAAAAAGATTGAAATACTCTCATTATGAACTGATGGGACTAGCGTTTTTACAAAAAATCTCTAGCCAACCTTCCTGTAAAAGATCTTTTCTTAACATCAAGCATGTTGTTACTAGATAAAAATAAAAATGGTAACTCTAACAATTTCTTTGTCCTCAACGCCTCTAAATTTCCAGGAATTAGTCACTTCAACAGTCTTCGATGGTTATACAGGTATCCAAAATACAAACGAGATGGATGTTTGTTGTCCCAACCATTTTTCTAAGTTCCGATCCCGATAAGGAAAAGGGATAGTTTATAACAAAGTTTTCTTGTTGTTGATTCCTAGGTGTAGTGCTTCTTCCCCTCTGCTACCTATTTTTACTAGTGAATATTTTTACTAGTTGAGTAGGGTCGACTTAATCCATAGGTTACACCTTTCGCTCGATACTAGAATCGACAATTAAAGCATCTGAGGTTACATTAATCGGGGATACACGACAGAAGGAATTTTTTTATTTGAAAATTGCACCTCCAAGAAGCGTAGATTTATTTCAATTATTGTTTTCTTTCTATCCCGAATACTGTGTCAACTAAGACAGAGAGCGGTAAAGAAAAAAAAAAAAAAAATCAAATCGCACCATCTCTGTAATAGGTGAATGCCTCTTTTTCCCCGGAAGTTGTTGGAATTATTCGTAACAAGATATTGGCTACAATTGAAAAGGTCTTATCGATAAAATTTCCATTTATCCCAGATCTAGGCATCGGTAACAACCCCATTTTTTAATTTCTTTTAATTACCTCTCGTGAGAAAATGATCCCACAAACAAAGGAATTGCATAGTACGAAATAACATAAAAACGGATTCATTAAAAAATCCCACTCGATATTCAAATTGTTTCTTTTTGATTTCACAGGAATCAATAAAACATAAGAAATATTTCAATCCCATGAAATTTCATCCAAATGTAGTAGGATCAGAAGGAAGAGAATTATTGCTGATTTCAGCAAAGTTGAAGAAAAAAAGAATTTTATTTATCTTAGAGATTGGGGTAATTCTAGAATTTTTTTTTGATTGAATTATGATCCATCCAAAGAGCAAAAAGAATCGACTAATTATTCTATGATTCATAAATTTTGACTCGATTTCTGTATGGGATAAAGAGTTGTTGGTGAAAAATCGAAAACTGTAAAAGTCGAATTTTTATAAAAAAAGGAATCATAGTTTAAAAAACTAAATAGAATCATGAGCTAAAAGTATCCATTAAACATAGTTAAAAAAAATTCTTTTTATAGTTAGAATTGGTTGGACGTGCCTATCAAAAAAAAAAAAAAAAATTGAATATGAATGACTCCCTATTAACTCGGTTTCTGGGCCATAATCATTCGGTAGGAGAGATGGCTGAGTGGTTGAAGGCGTAGCATTGGAACTGCTATGTAGGCTTTTGTTTACCGAGGGTTCGAATCCCTCTCTTTCCGTACTAATTCAACAATGTTACTGACCACAATGTATCAAATACCGAGGGTTCGAATCCCTCTCTTTCCGTACTAATTCAACAATGTTACTGACCACAATGTATCAAATAACAATGGATACTATTATTCCAATGGTTTTTCTTGGATATAGATTTTCTATTTCGAATTTTTATGGTACGGAAACGAAAAGACGGGAAAGAATGGACAAGAGATGAAAATCCCCCTACCGATCAATGATACATGAATGATAGAAAAATTTCCGGATCAAAACCTTACTTTCCTTCGGTCTCTTTACTTAGACTTCGGCGAAGGGGAGGACGAAATTTCCGGATCAAAACCTTACTTTCCTTCGGTCTCTTTACTTAGACTTCGGCGAAGGGGAGGACGAAATTGTCTGAACCTTTGTTTTTTAGTTAGGTTTAAGTCTGACGAGAATAATATTCTACAACGAGCAATTCATTTATTTTCAAACTGACCCATTTACTATCTATTATTTGATTGACTAATCCTTTATATTGCAATGGCTGAAGAGTCAAATGTTTTGGCAATTCCTGAAGCGGGGATGAATCAAGATAATTTTGAATCAGTGCTCTCGATTTTTTTTCATCCTTTGCTGTAATAATATCTCGGGGTTTGCAACGATAACTTGCTATATCCACTATAGAACCATTAACTAAAATATGTCTATGATTAACTAATTGGCGGGCTTGAGGAATAGTCGAAGCCATACCCAATCGAAAAAGGATGTTATCCAAACGCATTTCAAGTAATTGTAGTAAAACTTGACCCGTTGATCCTTTGGCTTTTCCGGCGATACGAACGTATTTAAGTAATTGTCGTTCTGTAAGACCATAATGAAAACGCAATTTTTGTTTTTCTTCTAAACGAATACGATATTGAGATTTTTTACCGGAACGCGATTGGTTTTTAAGATCGTTTCCGGTTTTGGGCCTTTTACTAGTTAGTCCCGGTAAAGCCCCCAGACGGCGTATTTTTTTGAAACGAGGCCCTCTGTAACGCGACATAAAGACTCCTTATTTTATTTAAATTTCATAAACCTAAATTAAAATTAAATGATAAATATGATAAATATGATAACTGAAGCGAAATCCAGTAAAGTATTGTACGACAAAACAAAGACTAATTAGATGACTTTGATCAATATACGGATCCTATTGTATCTGTATATGATACACAAAAGTAAGAGTTCCTTTCTTGATTTGTTCTACAGAAATAGAACCTCTCCATTTTTATTCATAATAGGAAGTTCCTACGACATGGTAGATCGGTGACCTTTGAAAAAGGGGAAGAAGTCGTTTCTCTATTTATTTGATTTAATAATTATGTCAAAAATCAAATAAATAGAGAAAAGCCGGCTATCGGAATCGAACCGATGACCATCGCATTTGCCATCGCATTTGTAATGCGATGCTCTAACCTCTGAGCTAAGCGGGCTCACATAACGGAAATGTTACATGCATAGTAATTTACTAAATTACTGGGATCTTAGCTATTCCCAATTAATATGAATATAGAATCTAATTCAATTTNAGCAATTCATTTATTTTCAAACTGACCCATTTACTATCTATTATTTGATTGACTAATCCTTTATATTACAATGGCTGAAGAGTCAAATGTTTTGGCAATTCCTGAAGCGGGGATGAATCAAGATAATTTTGAATCAGTGCTCTCGATTTTTTTTCATCCTTTGCTGTAATAATATCTCGGGGTTTGCAACGATAACTTGCTATATCCACTATAGAACCATTAACTAAAATATGTCTATGATTAACTAATTGGCGGGCTTGAGGAATAGTCGAAACCATACCCAATCGAAAAAGGATGTTATCCAAACGCATTTCAAGTAATTGTAGTAAAACTTGACCCGTTGATCCTTTGGCTTTTCCGGCGATACGAACGTATTTAAGTAATTGTCGTTCTGTAAGACCATAATGAAAACGCAATTTTTGTTTTTCTTCTAAACGAATACGATATTGAGATTTTTTACCGGAACGCGATTGGTTTTTAAGATCGTTTCCGGTTTTGGGCCTTTTACTAGTTAGTCCCGGTAAAGCCCCCAGACGGCGTATTTTTTTGAAACGAGGCCCTCTGTAACGCGACATAAAGACTCCTTATTTTATTTAAATTTCATAAACCTAAATTAAAATTAAATGATAAATATGATAAATATGATAACTGAAGCGAAATCCAGTAAAGTATTGTACGACAAAACAAAGACTAATTAGATGACTTTGATCAATATACGGATCCTATTGTATCTGTATATGATACACAAAAGTAAGAGTTCCTTTCTTGATTTGTTCTACAGAAATAGAACCTCTCCATTTTTATTCATAATAGGAAGTTCCTACGACATGGTAGATCGGTGACCTTTGAAAAAGGGGAAGAAGTCGTTTCTCTATTTATTTGATTTAATAATTATGTCAAAAATCAAATAAATAGAGAAAAGCCGGCTATCGGAATCGAACCGATGACCATCGCATTACAAATGCGATGCTCTAACCTCTGAGCTAAGCGGGCTCACATAACGGAAATGTTACATGCATAGTAATTTACTAAATTACTGGGATCTTAGCTATTCCCAATTAATATGAATATAGAATCTAATTCAATTTCAAATAAATATTGAATATTGGAATTGTTCTATTATAGAATATAATAATTAATATAATTATTAATAGAATAGAGCGATAGAAAATTTTGATCTATTTATCAAATGGGGTGTGTATCAATAATTAATGTGTTAATCTCAATTAAATTGTCAATTTTTATTTTTGAATTCAAATGACATTGGAAATTCTTATTATTTTTCTTATTTTTTGTTATTTTGATTTTAGGTTTTTTAGTTCTTTACTCTTTTCTTTATTTTTTTTTTTTACTATGCTATTTGAATGTCTATCTATTTAAATGAAATGGAAATATTACAATATTTCATTACATAATTTTGATTTTCTCTTTTTATATAGTGATATTGAAATTTCTTATATTTATTTTTATATTATATATATATATATTATATAATGGGTTATGGAATAATTGGTTAATGGCTATTCTATTAATATAATATTAATTATAATTCTATAATTAAATAATTTATCGAATAATCAAGTTATTTTTAGTTATGTTATAGAGGATCTGCCCTAAGGGTAAGAATAAATAAAGAAAAATGAAAAGGTGCAATCCAACCAACTAAATGCTAAATGCAATTCAGATGATAATGAAGCATTTCTCTGTTTTCATTCTGAAAGGTGGAAGCTAAGACGAAAAAAGGAATCGACCGTTTAAGTATTCTAAATTGCACTATAAAAATAATAGAAAGAGGGGCAAATAGATATGTCTATATATCTATCTATATTGAATTGCAGATACAGAAATGATAGAATCATTTTGGATCGGACCAAATACGAATACGGGTCTCCGATAGAGATGAAAGAAGATAGACAAGAAAGAAAATAGGAGGAAACACTTTTCAATAGAGGAATCGGTATTCTAATGACTTCAGTGGTTCCAGCATAATACAAATGAAAGAAAAAGGGGAAGGACATCATAACATAATGAGATACTAATCTTAAAAGAGGGGGAGGGGATATGGCGAAATCGGTAGACGCTACGGACTTAATTAGATTGAGCCTTGGTATGGAAACCTACTAAGTGATAACTTTCAAATTCAGAGAAACCCTGGAATTAAAAATGGGCAATCCTGAGCCAAATCCTTTTTCCGAAAACAAAAAAAAGGGGTAGGTGCAGAGACTCAATGGAAGCTGTTCTAACAAATGGAGTTGACTACGTTGCGTTAGTAAAGGAATGAATCCTTCCAAACTCCAGAAAAGATGAAAGATAAACGTATTACGTACTGANCTGCGGTATGACGTTTGTTTACTCTTTTGACATATAATAAGCTCCAAAGAATCCCTTACTCCTTACACCTTCCACTGTTTGCCGACTCTAATGTGATGGTTTTCGTCGTGGTTTACTTGACATCTGAGACAGGATCAGTGGAGTAGGGCACCTTCCACTGTGCGCCACATCCGAAGGCTTAGTGGTATTTCCTTCGGAGACTGCATCATGCAGGGCGAGTGGGGCAACTGCGGTATGACGTTTACTCTTTTGAGAGATAATAATCTCCCACCTTATGTGCTGTCGAACCCTCTTTATAAGGCAGCTGGACCCATGTACAATCGGTATTTGGAGGATCCTCTTTTGGAGTGGCTACCCATCGCTCTTTTTGGTGTGGTGGCCTATCGATGTGGTGGCGGATTATGCAATTTTCTGTGTAATATACATTGCCTATTATCCACAATTCCTATTACCGGGAGACATGAAAGAAAGAAAAAGAAAGAGGCTTTCCTTGTAAGAGCGGGTACTAATTCATAATAAAATATATAATATGGGGAAAGCCTCTTTCTTTTTCTTTCTTTCCTGTCTCCCGGTAATAGGAATTGTGGGTAATAGGCAATGTATATTACACAGAAAATTGCATAATCCGAAGATTTCGCTGTTGTCCTTTTCTTTACCACTTCTTAAGGTTCAAACTACTTAAGCTGAAAGTTTTCTCTTTCTTCTTCTAGTTACTTCCTGGCAGCCTCTACAACATCTGAAGCAAGACGGGAAAAGTTCGAGACTGAACATTGGCAACGATAGATTACGTTACAGTCTTCGGCATTAGTACTTCTCGTCCCGGATGTAGAATAGGTCTTTCTTTCGGAGAATCTACTCTTTCTTTAGCTCGGGCAGTCTGTCCGCCTGAGACAAATCATGAGACCTCGTTTCTTTTCCTTCGGTCGAGCATACCCCAACCTTTCCTGTCGGTAGAATGGCTTGACTTCTTCAAACCTGATTATGTTCGGTTTATTAGTGGTCATGGGTTGAGAAGTTCTAGAATCAGGCTAGGTTAGCGAGGAGAATCTCTGTGGCATTGCCCGAGACAGGACCGTATTCTATATTGAATGATACTAGAAACCGAGCCCAATTATTGTCCAGCTGCCTGATAAAGAGGGTTAGACTACTCATAAGGTGGGAGCTTATTAATATCCACTGTGCGCCAAGACAGAAGGCTTAGTGGCATTTCCTTCCGTAACTGCTTTGTTGCAGGGCGAGTAAGGCTTCTCAAGGCACTATTATGTGGAAGAAAAACACACAATTGGACCCCGACCCATCGATACTCAAACACCAAATATACGGCTGCTGGACACTAGTACAGTAGATGTCTAAAGAGTAAACGTCATACCGCTGTTGCCCCACTCCACAAGCATGTTGCAGTCTCCGATGGTAAACACACCGAAAACCATCGGATTAGGCGCACAGTGGAAGGTGCTGATTCCAAAAGCATGATCCTGTCTCCGATTATCCTACTACAAACCATCGGATTCAGAAATATAGGAAGGTTGATATGAACCAAGAGACATCAATCATACAATATACTTCAATGAAGATGTGAAGAAAAGGTTGTCAAAATTATCAAAAAGATGTTTCAATTCATGCTACATTGAAGAAGAATGAAGTTTGATTGTTGTAAATTTTGGGTGGGTTACAATTTAGAGTAATTTAGAGTTATTGTATTTTAAGACTTGTTATTTAATTTCGGTTACATTTAAATAATGGCTAATTATGGCCATAAAGTAGGAATGTTACAACTTTTGGAATACCTTTAGCAGTTTCATTTTTTAGGCTATATAAAGCCATGTATGTTGTATTTGTAAGGTAGACTTGGAAAATATAGTAAAAGAAGCATTTGTGCTCTTCTTTAGCCAATGGCTATTTGCAATTCTATGTAGTTTAGGTTGCATGTAGAATCATTCAAGTTCGACACGATCAATCTTGCTTGTGGAGTGATTCGAATCTCAAACAAGTGTTTGAGATATTTGATCAACAAGAATCATTGAAGCTAGACATGATCGATCTTACTTCTGGAGTGATTCGAATCTCAAACAAAGTGTTCTTGGCTTGAGATATTCGATCTACAAGGTAATCCGAATCTTATTCCCCTTGTAGTTGATTCCTTATCATATCAAAGGTGTTAAGGAGTAAGGAGTAAGGGCTTCTTTGGTCTGAGATAGATGTCAGTTTGTGTTAGTGTGTCTGTTATAGATGAGTAAGATGAGTAGTTGTCAAAAGGGTCAGGGATTTAGTGTAGTACTTTTTTGAGAAGGTAGTACTTTTGATTATTTTTAATTATGTTAAGTTGTTTGAGAATAGTAGTACTCTAAAGGGTAACACTTTTCGTGGAGTACCCATTACCTTTTGTGTAAACCGAAAAAAGAGTGGGGCACCTGCTCTTTTCCTTGATGTAGCCCCAGCTTTCTCAGTCTCAGGGTTTGACTTTCCCTCCTCAGTAGGCTCTGGTTCCGCTTCAGCCAGCTCACTTTCTACCTCCACTCCCGGCTAAATCGTCTTCCTTTTCATTATTTCGAAGTAGCTAGCACTATCTAACGACTCTCTTTGTTTTGGTAAAAGTGTCCTATGCACACTGCGCCCTCTAGGAAAGGCTCAACTCAATCTCAACATGGTTCTTTCTCTGTAACTGGACGAATTCGGTTTTAGAACTTCCCTCTCTCTTTGGCTATTGATGACCAGTCTTGACTTCAGGCGGTTCCACCACTAGGGAAAAAGCACTGTTGTGGTTCCGGCCAAGCGAGCATCTCAATACAATACCCAACTTGACTTTCTGGCCCACTTCATGACTGATAGTTTCTGATATGAATCCAACAACTGATCACTTCCATGTACCCGAACGGGCAATTACAAGAAGCAATACAAAGAAGATTCAAGAATCAAATCAAGAAAATAATGGAGTGGCTGATATTGGAAAGTAATTAGAAGACTTGCCTTTGGTAGTTGAACTACCAATTAAGACAATTTATTAATGCCTTCTTTGCTTCAATTTATATTTAATAGCATTTATTAATAGTTTGTATGAATTGCCTTATATTCTTCAATTTGCATTTAATAGCATTTATTAGTGATTGGTGGCTGAACTTTATTTTGTTAGGGTTATCTTTTGGGCCTATTTAAAGGCATGTAATACTCATGTTTGAGGAATTAGATTTTAGTTGAATACAGAAAAAACCTTTGTGTTTTCTTGATACCCTTTTGGTGTTATTCTTTTTCAAATCTTGCTTTAGGTTTGATGTTTAAACCGATTCATTGAATTAGTTTTGATCAAGCTAATTCTGGAGTGAATTGTCTTGGTATCTAAGAGTGACCATCATAGATTCCAAGTTCGATCTAAGAGTCATTCATCTTCTAACCAGCTCTTGGTTGGAATCAATCCGTTAAGTTAGCTTTCTCTGTGAGCGTTTTGCAAGGATTCTAGAAGGACCTCTAGCTTTGCAAATTCCAGCATTGTAGGCGCTTATCATTTGGTATCAGAGCATTTGGTCGACGTTCTTTGGCCGCTCTAGAGGTGAAATATCTTTACTATTATTTTTTTGTATCAATCTTGTTTCTCTCTCAGATTATCAAAAAAAAAAAAAAAAAAAGTCAGCCTTTACATTCTTGACCTAGTACCAAAAGCCTACCTTTGAGTGTTAAACACGAGTGTCCCTGAGTGAAATTTTTGTGAGAAGTGTGGTGAGGTCCCTTGATAACAAAATGTCACATAATGGAGGAGGAGAACCAATACCAGATCTTAATACAACCATGCTTCAAGCAATTCAAGGTATGATGGAAATGATGATGGAAGATAGACAAGAAAGAAGGGCGCAACAACAAAGACAAGAACGAACATTACAAGAAGATGAAGGTATAGTAGTACAAGAAAGACAAGTTGAAGGAAGATGGAGAGGAAGAAATAACCATGCAACTATTATGCAACCTAGAAGGATGGAAAGAGTACATGAAGATAGAGATGGGGGAGTTAAACTCAAAATCCCGCCCTTTTGTGGAACGGCAGATTCTGAGGCATACTTGCAGTGGGAAAGAAAGATAGAACATGTGTTTGATTGCAACACCTATAGTGAAAATAAGA
>NW_019268583.1:170258-181952 GCF_002738365.1 Cucurbita moschata | reverse complement strand
GGTAAAGGAGAAGTCTAGTTCTATTCAATGTTGGAAGTGCAAAGGGTTTGGACACATGAGCAAAGAGTGTGTTAATAAAAAAGTTATGGTGATAAGAAATGGTATACTTGATTCAGATGATGAATGTGAGGATCATGACTCACAGCTTGTGGAAGAAATCGCAGCATATGTTGATGAGTATATTGAAGAAGGTAATTCCATATCTTTGATCACAAGAAGGGTACTCAATGTTCAAATCAAGGAAGAGAAATTTGAAGATCAAAGGGAAAACTTGTTCCACACAAGATGTTTGGTCAAAGGAAACCCATGCAGCTTGGTGATTGATAGTGGAAGTTGCACAAATGTGGTAAGCAGCTTCCTTGTAAAAAGACTTCAACTTTCTGTCCATCCCCATCCAAAACCATACAAACTTCATTGGTTAACAAACAAAGAAGAAATTAAGGTGAACTCCCAAGCTCTTATTTCTTTTACTCTTGGAAGATATAAAGATGAAGTTCTTTGTGATGTCGTACCAATGCATGCGGGGGACATCTTATTCGGCCGACCTTGGCAATATGATAGAAAGGTAACATTTGATGGTTTGATGAACAAGTATACTTTTACTTTGTGTGGGAAGAAATTTACTTTACTTCCATTGTCTCCATATGATGTACATTGTGACCAATTGAAATTGGAGAAGAAAAGAAAAGAATATGAAGAACAACCGTGGAGAGAAGAAACTAAGGTAAAGGTGAGAAAAAAAAAGTGAGAAAAAAAAATCAATATTCAGTTCTTGTCTGGAAAGAACGAAGAATTTGATTTGAGGACAAATCCTTTTAAAGAAAGGGGGGATGATATGAATCCAACAACTGATCACTTCCATGTACCCGAACGGGTAATTACAAGAAGCAATACAAAGAAGATTCAAGAATCAAATCAAGAAAATAATGGAGTGGCTGATATTGGAAAGTAATTAGAAGACTTGCCTTTGGTAGTTGAACTACCAATTAAGACAATTTATTAATGCCTTCTTTGCTTCAATTTATATTTAATAGCATTTATTAATAGTTTGTATGAATTGCCTTATATTCTTCAATTTGCATTTAATAGCATTTATTAGTGATTGGTGGCTGAACTTTATTTTGTTAGGGTTATCTTTTGGGCCTATTTAAAGGCATGTAATACTCATGTTTGAGGGATTGGATTTTAGTTGAATACAGAAAAAACCTTTGTGTTTTCTTGATACCCTTTTGGTGTTATTCTTTTTCAAATCTTGCTTTAGGTTTGATGTTTAAACCGATTCATTGAATTAGTTTTGATCAAGCTAATTCTGGAGTGAATTGTCTTGGTATCTAAGAGTGACCATCATAGATTCCAAGTTCGATCTAAGAGTCATTCATCTTCTAACCAGCTCTTGGTTGGAATCAATCCGTTAAGTTAGCTTTCTCTGTGAGCGTTTTGCAAGGATTCTAGAAGGACCTCTAGCTTTGCAAATTCCAGCATTGTAGACGCTTATCAGTTTCTCTTCCGAACCGGTTAAAGACCTAGCCACGAGACCAACTCCGGCTCCGGGCAGTCGTCAAAGAGAAATTCCCAGATGCTATGCTCTTCGGATTATGCAATTTTCTGTGTAATATACATAGCCTGATATGGAAATCAACCCAAGGGAAAGTATGGAACGGATTACCTTGATGATCAAGATCAAGAGTAAAGAAAACTCGTTTCTAAACTCGTGATTCGAATCACTCCACAAGAGGTTTGATCAATACCACTTGAATGACTCTACATGCAAGTTCTAAACACAAGAATTTGCAAAGAAAGTTTAGCTCTTAACAAAGCTAAAATAGAAATTCTATTCTTAATTCCAAAATCTGATGTCTAATCAAAGAAAAGAAGGCTTTATATAGCCTTTACAACCTTAACCTATGTCATACATAACTCCCAAATTAAATGGGCTAGTAAATGAGAAATACCCATAACCTCCTCATTTAAATGGCTAGTTAAAGGTGGAATATAGTAACCTACGTGGGTTACAATATAACCTTAACTCCTATATTTAAAACTAGCTTAAATATGACAAACAAATAGTTAAACTATAATTAAATAATGCAAATAATAAAATGTGCTTTTTAGTCATTCTTGGACTATTTGATAAATTCAGCGGAGTTCATTAAATGCAACTTAAAGTGCATTTAATTCATCTCTTTCTTGAACCTCAACTTTGCACAACATATAAGGGAGGTCTCCAGCGTCTTCTAGAATTTCCTTTGATGAGCTCACCATAGCTTGAATATAACTGTATAAAGTTTGTTGTAGCTTCTTGGCTCTCGTCCTTGTAATTGGACCTTGAGGTATGGAAATTCCTTGGTCGTGGTTCATATCATTCTCCCCCTCTTGAGAAGGATTCGTCCTCGAATCCAAGCCATCACCTACATCAAAAGGGCTCAAATCAACAACATTAAAAGTTGCACTAACACCGTACTTACCTGGTAAATCAATTTTATAAGCATTGTCGTTGATGCGCTCAAGAACTTGAAAAGGTCCATCTCCTCGTGGTAAAAGCTTAGATTTTCTTTGAGTAGGAAATCTTTCTTTTCGGAAATGCACCCAAACCCAATCTCCTGGCTTGAAGATAACAATCTTACGTCCTTTATTAATTCGGGTGGCAACCTTGGAATTTTGTTTCTCAATTTGTTCTTTCACTTGCTTGTGCAGTTTATGAACAAACTCAACCTTGGCATTTGCATCAAAATTCACAAACTCTTTTGACGGTATGGGTAACAAGTCAATAGGGGTTAAAGGATTAAAGCCATAAACAATTTCAAAAGGTGTGCATTTAGTAGTGCTATGAACAACCCTATTATATGCAAATTCTATAAATGGCAAACAATCCTCCCAAGTCTTAAGATTCTTATCAATAATAGCCCTAAGCATAGCAGTCATGGTTCTGTTAACAACTTCAGTTTGTCCATCCGTTTGAGGATGACAAGTAGTTGAATATACTAGCTTAGTTCCTAACTTACCCCATAAAACACGCCAAAAGTGGCTTAAAAATTTTACATCACGATCACTAACGATGCTTTTAGGAATGCCATGTAATCGTACAACTTCCCTAAAGAACAGGTCTGCAATATGTTTTGCATCATCAGTTTTGTGACAAGGAATAAAATGAGCCATTTTACTAAATCGATCCACCACAACAAAAATGCTATCATAACCTTTCCTAGTCCTAGGTAAACCTAAAACAAAATCCATTGATATATCAATCCATGGACCATTAGGAACTGGTAATGGGGAGTATAAACCATGTGGTTGAAGCCTAGACTTAGCTTGTTTACATGCTATGCAACGACCACAAACTTTATGAACATCATGTCTCATTTTAGGCCAAAAAAAATGTTCAGAGAGCATATCATAAGTTTTAGAAACTCCATGGTGTGCCATTAAACCACCTCCATGAGCTTCCCTCACAAGTAGCTCACGGATGGAACAAGATGGTATGCAAAGTTTTCCTTTTCGGAACAAAAATCCATCTAACAACAAGTAATTATCCACAATGAGTCCTTTTTCACAAGATTCAACAAAAGGAGCAAAGAACATGTCATGTTGATACAAATCCTTTATGTGTTCAAAACCCAACAACCTAGCATTCAAAGTATTGAGGAGGACATACCTTCGTGATAAAGCATCTGCTACAATGTTCTCCTTTCCTTGTTTATATTTTATGACATACGGGAATGTTTCAATAAATTCTAACCACTTAGCATGTCGTCTGTTGAGTTTATTTTGTACTCTCAAATGCTTTAAACTTTCATGATCCGTATGAATAATGAACTCTTTAGGCCAAAGATAATGTTGCCAGGTTTGCAATGCACGAACCAAAGCATAAAGCTCTTTGTCATAAGTTGGATATCTCAAAGATGCACCAGTCAACTTCTCACTAAAGAACATTAAAGGTCTTTGATTTTGCATTAATACAGCACCTATCCCTACTCCACTAGCATCACATTCAATTTCAAAAGTAGACTCAAAATTAGGTAATGCAAGCAAGGGAGCAGAACTCAATTTATCTTTCAAAGTATTAAAAGCAAGTTCTTGATCTTTTTCCCATATAAAGGATACATTTTTCTTAACAAGTTCATTCAAGGGTGAAGCAATTGTACTAAAATTTTTAATGAACCTACGGTAGAAACTTGCAAGACCATGAAAACTTCTTACCTCACTTACATTTTTCGGAGTAGGCCAATCTTTTATAGCCTTCACTTTCTCTTCATCAACCTCAACACCATTAGATGAAACTACAAACCCAAGAAAGTTAACTTTTTCCATGCAAAAGCTACATTTCTTTAAATTTACATACAAACATTCGTTTCTTAAAGTAGTCAAAACATTGCGTACATGGATAATATGATCATCTAAAGATTTAGAGTAAACAAGGATGTCATCAAAATAAACAACCACAAACTTACCTAAGTATTCTCGTAAGACATGATTCATTAGTCTCATGAATGTACTAGGTGCATTAGTTAATCCAAAAGGCATAACCAACCATTCATAAAGACCATACTTGGTTTTAAAAGCTGTTTTCCACTCATCCCCAATATGCATGCGAATTTGATGATAACCCGATTTTAAATCAATCTTAGTAAAAAGACTACATCCATGCAATTCATCAAGCATATCATCTAATCTGGGAATTGGATGCCTATACTTTATAGTTATCTTGTTTATAGCCCTACAATCAACACACATACGCCAAGATCCATCTTTCTTAGGTACAAGAATAACTGGAACAGAACAAGGACTCAAACTTTCACGTACATACCCTTTAGCAAGGAGTTCACTTACTTGCCTTTGTATCTCTTCAGCCTCCTTTGGATTAGTCCTATAAGCTGGTCGGTTTGGAATGGGCGCGCCAGGAATGAAGTCAATCTTGTGTTCAATCCCTCTAAGTGGTGGCAAACTACTAGGCATTTCCTCGGAAAATAAATGTTCAAACTCTTGCAAAAGCACAACAAAATCACTAGGCAAAGAAGGGTTAAGCATGTTAGTAAAGTAACAAGACCCCTTGCACATAAGTACAAGAATAGTCTGGTTAGAGAGCAAAACATTCCTAGCCTCACTTGATCTAACATACAAGCTTACTGATTTGGCTTTTCTCTCTTTTTTTTCTCTAGGCTGAGTGTTACTCTCTTGCTTTTCACTCAAGCTCTTTTTTTCATTTGATTCTTTTTCAATCTCTGCTTTTGCATCAGCCTCTTGCCTTTTCTTTTCAAGTTTGCAATGATCAATAAATACATCTTTTGGAGACAATGGGATAAGAGTAGTTTTTCTACCGTTGTGAGTAAAGGAGTATCGATTTGCATACCCATCATACATTACCCGACGATCAAATTGCCATGGCCTCCCCAGTAGTAAATCTCCAACATGCATGGATACAACATCACATAAAACATCATCAACATATTTTCCAATTGTAAAAGAAACAAGAGTTTGTTGAGTTACCCGTACTTCCCCACAATCATTCAACCATTGAAGCTTGTAGGGTCTTGGATGTGGTTGTGTCTTTAAATTAAGTCTTTTGACCAGAATGGAACTCACAACATTGGTGCAACTACCGCTATCAATGACAACACTGCAAGGTACAGATTGAACAAGACACCGAGTTTGAAACAAGTTCTCCCTTTGGTCTAGGCCGTCCTCCTTAATGTGGGTGTTTAGAGCTCGTCGAGTAACCAAAGATATATGTGTAGGGTCCTCTTCACTAAACTCCTCACTCTCATCTGTTTCCTCATTTATGTCGTCATGTGCCTCGTCATCCGTAACAATTTCTCCCTCCTTGATGGTCATAATTCTTGCATTTGGGCAATCTCTACTATAGTGTCCTACCCCTTGACATCTCCAACACTTTAAATCCCTATTTCGAACATTAGGCTTTTCTACTTTTTCTTTCCCTGTTCTAGAACTCTCCCCTTTCTCAAATTTAGCTTGAGGCTTCTCATTAATCTCTTGATTTCTATGCTTATAATCAATGTTCTTACTATCCTTTTTCCATGTAGAAGTAGAATTGGGAAAAGTTTTAGAAGAATACCGTTGAGACCTTCGTTGGATTTGCCTCTCGATCTTAATTGCAATGTGCAACAACTCCTCAATATTAGAATAAGGCTGTAAATCAGTCTTGTCTGCAATCTCTATGTTTAACCCATTAAGAAACCGCGCCATGAGAGCCTCCATGTCCTCATCGAGTTCAAGTCGATCCATCAATGTATCCATCTCCTTGTAATAATCCTCCACAGATTTGCGTCCTTGTTTCAACGCTTGAAGCTTTTGCGCCATGTCCCGTTGAAAATATTGTGGAACAAAACGCTTCCTCATGGACTCTTTGAACTCGACCCATGAATCAATTGGTGCTTCAAGATTTCTTCTCCTACTTGACATCAATTTATCCCACCAAATTTGAGCATATTGTTTGAATTGAGCAATGCATAACAGTACCTTCTTTTCATCACTAAAATTATGGCAGTTGAACACCGACTCCACCGTTTTCTCCCATTGAAGGTACTCCTCTGGATCGGTTTTGCCATAAAACTTGGGAAGTTTTAATTTGATGCTCCCCACGTTACGATCAATTCTATCATCATAAGGAACTCGTTGTTGTAAATTATGATACCTTCTTCCATGGTCTCTCCCTCGCATCAAGCCAGGACCAACCGCATGTGGATTATCCTCGTGGTGATCAGAATTGTCGCCTTCATATGTATCGGTTGAGGGCGTAGGTTGTGGAATCCTCTGTCGTGCTTGATTTTGAATCTCCAATCTTCCTATTCGATCAGTCAATTCTTTTATTCCTCGAATTAGTCTTTCCATGGTTCGTTGTTGTGCTTCTCTCAATCGTGCATCAGTAATGTTAGTATTGTCGTATGGATTTTCCATGCTACAAAAGAAAGGTAAAAGAAAAAAAAAGGACCTCACAAGCGCTCCCTCACGTGTATTCACTCGTAAATGTAGTTCACTCGTGTTTAGCACTCAACACTCGAAGCAATGTGTCACTCCCTTACAAACTCACCCTCACAATTGAGCACACACAAATCACACTCCAAAAAAACAAATTGGGATGTGAGACAAGCTATGTTATAGAGCTAAGTGCAATTCAAAGTGAATAGACAGCACACTCAACACATAAACAAGGGTATTGAAGGAGCAATCCGAATAACGACAAAGAAACGAATTAAAGAAAGAAAATGATAAGGACTAATTTAGACGTAGTAACATATGAGAGTTACATATAGTAATCAAGAGGAAAAAAGAAAGACATTTAACATCATATGCTTTCTTTATTTCAATGGTTTTTTTTTTCTTCTGATTGGCAAAATCTAAACAATTTACCAACAAGAAAATTGATTTAGAAGATCTTAAAGAAGAACAAAGTGTTGATAAGATCCAGATCTAACACTTTAAAGAACATAAGAATTTTTTTTTTTTTTTTTTTTATATATTTTTGTGATAGAACATGAACATTCTACACAAACTGAGAAAAAAAAATTATAAGAAAATTAAAAGAGATAAGCGCAATGAAACATATATCCGATCGTGAGCCTAAAGCTCTGATACCAAAATGATATGGAAATCAACCCAAGGGAAAGTATGGAACGGATTACCTTGATGATCAAGATCAAGAGTAAAGAAAACTCGTTTCTAAACTCGTGATTCGAATCACTCCACAAGAGGTTTGATCAATACCACTTGAATGACTCTACATGCAAGTTCTAAACACAAGAATTTGCAAAGAAAGTTTAGCTCTTAACAAAGCTAAAATAGAAATTCTATTCTTAATTCCAAAATCTGATGTCTAATCAAAGAAAAGAAGGCTTTATATAGCCTTTACAACCTTAACCTATGTCATACATAACTCCCAAATTAAATGGGCTAGTAAATGAGAAATACCCATAACCTCCTCATTTAAATGGCTAGTTAAAGGTGGAATATAGTAACCTACGTGGGTTACAATATAACCTTAACTCCTATATTTAAAACTAGCTTAAATATGACAAACAAATAGTTAAACTATAATTAAATAATGCAAATAATAAAATGTGCTTTTTAGTCATTCTTGGACTATTTGATAAATTCAGCGGAGTTCATTAAATGCAACTTAAAGTGCATTTAATTCATCTCTTTCTTGAACCTCAACTTTGCACAACATATAAGGGAGGTCTCCAGCGTCTTCTAGAATTTCCTTTGATGAGCTCACCATAGCTTGAATATAACTGTATAAAGTTTGTTGTAGCTTCTTGGCTCTCGTCCTTGTAATTGGACCTTGAGGTATGGAAATTCCTTGGTCGTGGTTCATATCATAGCCTATTACCCACAAAACCTTATTACCCACAATTCTTATTACCAGGTGTGGCTAATCGACTGTTTGCTGTGTAATACACATTGTTTATTACCCACAAAACCTTATTACCCACAATTCTTATTACCAGGTGTGGCTAATCGACTGTTTGCTGTGTAATACACATTGTTTATTACCCACAAAACCTTATAACCCACAAAGCTTATTACCCACAATTCTTATTACCAGGTGTGGCTAATCGACTGTTTGCTGTATAATACACATTGTTTATTACCCACAAAGCTTATTACCCACAATTCTTATTACCCCTCATCAGGAAAATGAAATCGGAGAAAGAAAGAAAAAGAAAGAGGCTTTCCTTGCAAGAGCTTATACTAATTCATAATAAAATATATAATATGGGGAAAGCCTCTTTGTTTTTCTTTCTTTCTCCGATTTCATTTTCCTGTCTCCCGGTAATAGGAATTGTGGGTAATAGGCTATGTATATTACACAGAAAACCAATAATCCGCCACTCGAAAAACACCGAAGGTGGGTTATAAGGAATTGTGGGTAATTAGCAATGTATATTACACAGAAACACCGATAATCCGCCATACCAAAAAGAGGATCCGGCACACGCTAAGTCTTCCCCATTTTCTACGGGGTCTACAAGGGTGGATAACATTCCGGAGTGTGTTATTCTAATTATCATCCAATGGAAGGTAAAGATCGAATACAAAGCTGATTAGTGGCCTTGTAATTCGCATCCAATGAATGTTATAGAGGATAACGCACCCGTATTATTATCGTGGTTTCTAGTCTGTAATGTGTGATCGTGTCTCCTCTAGCATTTTATCAGAGTAGTCGGGCGTTGTAAGTTAACGCATGGAATCCAACTACCTTATCTGAAGTTAGGCGTAAATAGAGGTCACCACTGGTCTATCTTTCAGTGTTTCGTCTATCGTGGGATACTTTCATTAGGTTGTGACTAATGCGCCATTGCCCGAGACAGGACCGTATTCTATATTGAATGATACTAGAAACCGAGCCCAATTATTGTCCAGCTGCCTGATAAAGAGGGTTAGACTACTCATAAGGTGGGAGCTTATTATATGTCTAAAGAGTAAACGTCATACCGTTGTTGCCCCACTCCACAAGCATGATACAGTCTCCGATGGTAAACACACCGAAAACCATCGGATTAGGCGCACAGTGGAAGGTGCTGATTCCAAAAGCATGATCCTGTCTCCGATGATCCTACTACAAACCATCGGATTCAGAAATATGGGAAGGTGTTAAGGAGTAAGGAGTAAGGGCTTCTTTGGTCTGAGTTAGATGTCAGGTTGTGTTAGTGTGTCTGTTATAGATGAGTAAGATGAGTAGTTGTCAAAAGGGTCAGGGATTTAGTGTAGTACTTTTTTGAGAAGGTAGTACTTTTGATTATTTTTAATTATGTTAAGTTGTTTGAGAATAGTAGTACTCTAAATGGTAACACTTTTCGTGGAGTACTTTTCATAATAAAATATATAATATGGCAAAAGCCTCTTTCTTTTTCTTTCTTTCTCCGATTTCATTTTCCTGTCTCCCGGTAATAGGAATTGTGGGTAATAGGCTATGTATATTACACAGAAAACCAATAATCCGCCACTCGAAAAACACCGAAGGTGGGTTATAAGGAATTGTGGGTAATTAGCAATGTATATTACACAGAAACTTATTCTAGAACTGGAAACAAGGAAGGTTATAATGTATAATGTGTGTCTCGCAGCTTGGCTCCTGTCTTTCTTAGGCGAGCTAGCTTTGCTTTGTTACCCCATAACATAAGAAAGTCGTGGAGAGCATAAGCCCCGGAGAGGAGCTACTTTCTTGTGGTAGTCATTTCTTTCGAATGAGCAAGTAGGGGGCGACAACTAAAGAGGTAGCGAGACTGACCGCAATTGCAGGACTAGGTTTTTTTTCTTGCATTTGCTGTTGGTTATGGAAAGTGAAAGTTGTTTCGTTTAGTACGAGATCGCTTCACACCTCGCGGTGCTTACACCCCTCGCCTATCGAAGTTTTGTTCAAAAACCTCGTCTGAGAACTTGTATAGAGAAGGATTTCCCGCGGCGCTGCGGTTCTTCCATACCAACTTAGCTTCCTGGCGCTGCTATTGGCATAACAACCGGTACACCATAGGTTGGCCCAACCCAGTCCTCTCGTACTAGGGTTGGCTCCTCGCAATTCTCCCTTTAACACCAACGGTAGATAGGAACCGAACTGTTGTTAGGATCGATATCAGTCGTTAGCTCTGATACCAGTTGTTAGGATCGATATCAGTCCTTATCTCTGATACCAGTTGTTAGGATCGCACAACAACGCACACGCTCGATCTAGATGAACACAAAGAACAGGATAGAGAAAATTTGCAAGGAGAACTTTGGCTAAAAGGATTTTTTGTATTGATGACTTCAGGTATGTACAACAAGAGAGAGTACAGAGAATAGAAAAGTACATGTTCAAAGCTCTACCGGACCAGATATATATATAGTATAGTTTACTATATATAGCTTTACCAGATTTAGCCAGGCAGAAGTCAGATCCAGGTGGAAGTCGGAGCCAGGCGGAAGTCAGAGCCAAGAGCCAGGCAGAAGTCAGAGCCAGAGCCAGAGCCAGGCAGAAGTTAGAGTCAGAGCCAGGCGGAAGTCAGAGCCAGGAGCCAAGCGGAAGTCAGAGCTAGGCGAAATTCACCACGATCTGTGAAGATGGAAAGTTCAAAGATTGGAATTGAGAAGTTCGATGGATCCGATTTCGGTTTCTGGAAAATGCAGATTGAAGATTATCTATACCAGAAAAATCTTCACGAACCTCTGTTGGGGGTGAAGCCGGATACCATGACCACGGAACAGTGAAAGCTCAAGGATCGACAAGCCTTGGGACTGATCCGGTTGACGCTATCCAGAAACGTGGCGTTCAACATTATCAAGGAGAAGACAACGTCAGGTCTATTGAAGACGCTGTCGAATATGTACGAAAAACCGTTGGCTATGAACAATGTGTATTTTGATGCCAAGATTGTTATGAGTCCTTGTGAGAACTTCGTTACGAGCAAACAGAAACGAGTTAGCTTCACAAAGACTGTTAGAGAATTGAAGAAAAGTACTGGAGGGAGCTCCCTCGATCGTTAGCATTGCTGAAGCTCCAGAGGGGGTTGCGTCGTCTGGAAGCGTCGTTGAAGCTCCAGAGGGGGTTGCGTCGTTTGGAAGCGTCGCTGAAGCTCCAGAGGGGGTTGCGTCGTCTGGAAGCGTCACTGAAGCTCCAGAGGGGGTTGCGTCGGCCGGAAGCGTCGCTGAAGCTCCAGAGGGGGTTGCGTCGGCCGGAAGCGTCGCTGAAGCTCCAGAGGG
>NW_019268583.1:166223-170248 GCF_002738365.1 Cucurbita moschata | reverse complement strand
AAGTTTTGTTCAAAAACCTCGTCTGAGAACTTGTATAGAGAAGGATTTCCCGCGGCGCTGCGGTTCTTCCATACCAACTTAGCTTCCTGGCGCTGCTATTGGCATAACAACCGGTACACCATAGGTTGGCCCAACCCAGTCCTCTCGTACTAGGGTTGGCTCCTCGCAATTCTCCCTTTAACACCAACGGTAGATAGGAACCGAACTGTTGTTAGGATCGATATCAGTCGTTAGCTCTGATACCAGTTGTTAGGATCGATATCAGTCCTTATCTCTGATACCAGTTGTTAGGATCGCACAACAACGCACACGCTCGATCTAGATGAACACAAAGAACAGGATAGAGAAAATTTGCAAGGAGAACTTTGGCTAAAAGGATTTTTTGTATTGATGACTTCAGGTATGTACAACAAGAGAGAGTACAGAGAATAGAAAAGTACATGTTCAAAGCTCTACCGGACCAGATATATATATAGTATAGTTTACTATATATAGCTTTACCAGATTTAGCCAGGCAGAAGTCAGATCCAGGTGGAAGTCGGAGCCAGGCGGAAGTCAGAGCCAAGAGCCAGGCAGAAGTCAGAGCCAGAGCCAGAGCCAGGCAGAAGTTAGAGTCAGAGCCAGGCGGAAGTCAGAGCCAGGAGCCAAGCGGAAGTCAGAGCTAGGCGAAATTCACCACGATCTGTGAAGATGGAAAGTTCAAAGATTGGAATTGAGAAGTTCGATGGATCCGATTTCGGTTTCTGGAAAATGCAGATTGAAGATTATCTATACCAGAAAAATCTTCACGAACCTCTGTTGGGGGTGAAGCCGGATACCATGACCACGGAACAGTGAAAGCTCAAGGATCGACAAGCCTTGGGACTGATCCGGTTGACGCTATCCAGAAACGTGGCGTTCAACATTATCAAGGAGAAGACAACGTCAGGTCTATTGAAGACGCTGTCGAATATGTACGAAAAACCGTTGGCTATGAACAATGTGTATTTTGATGCCAAGATTGTTATGAGTCCTTGTGAGAACTTCGTTACGAGCAAACAGAAACGAGTTAGCTTCACAAAGACTGTTAGAGAATTGAAGAAAAGTACTGGAGGGAGCTCCCTCGATCGTTAGCATTGCTGAAGCTCCAGAGGGGGTTGCGTCGTCTGGAAGCGTCGTTGAAGCTCCAGAGGGGGTTGCGTCGTTTGGAAGCGTCGCTGAAGCTCCAGAGGGGGTTGCGTCGTCTGGAAGCGTCACTGAAGCTCCAGAGGGGGTTGCGTCGGCCGGAAGCGTCGCTGAAGCTCCAGAGGGGGTTGCGTCGTCCGGAAGCGTCGTTGAAGCTCCAAAGGGGGTTGCATCGGCCGGAAGCGTCGCTGAAGCTCCAAAGGGGGTTGCGTCGTCCGAAAGCGTCGCTGAAGCTCCAGAGGGAGTTGCATCGGTCGGAAGCATCGCTGAAGCCCCAGAGGGGGTTGCGTCGTCCGGACAGAAGCGTCGCTGAAGCTCCAGAGGGAGTTGCATCGTCCGGAAGCGTCGCTGAAGCTCCAGAGGGAGTTGCGTCATCCAAAAGCGTCGCTGAAGCTCCAGAGGGGATTGCCTCGTCCAGAAGCGTCGCTGGAGCTCCAGAGGGAGTTGCGTCGTCCGGAAGCGTCGCTGAAGCTCCAAAGGGGGTTGCGTCGGCCGGAAGCGTCGCTGAAGCTCCAGAGGGGGTTGCGTCGGCCGGAAGCGTCGCTGAAGCTCCAGAGGGGGTTGCGTCGGCCGGAAGCGTCGCTGAAGCTCCAGAGGGGGTTGCGTCGGCCGGAAGCGTCGCTGAAGCTCCAGAGGGAGTTGCTTCGGCCGGAAGCGTCAATGAAGCTCTAGAGGGGGTTGCGTCGGCCGGAAGTGTCGCTGAAGCTCCAAAGGGGGTTGCGTCGTCCGGAAGCGTCGCTGAAGCTCCAAAGGGGGTTGCGTCGGCCGGAAGTGTCGCTAAAGCTCCGGAGGGGGTTGCGTCGTCCGAAAGCTTCGCTGAAGCTCCAGAGGGAGTTGCGTCGATCGGAAGCATCACTGAAGCTCCAGAGGGCGTTGCATCGTCCGGACAGAAGCGTCGTTGAAGCTCCAGAGGGAGTTGCATCGTCCGGAAGCGTCGCTGAAGCTCTAGAGGGAGTTGCGTCGTCCGTAAGCGTCGCTGAGACTCCAGAGGGGGTTGCGTCGTCCAGAAGCGTCGCTGAAGCTCCAGAGGGAGTTGCGTCGTCCAGAAGCGTCGCTGAAGCTCCAGAGGGGGTTGCGTCGTCCAGAAGCGTCGCTGAAGCTCCAGAGGGAGTTGCGTCGTCCAGAAGCGTCGCTGAAGCTCCAGAGGGAGTTGCGTCGTCCGAAAGCGTCGCTGAAGCTCTAGAGGGAGTTGCGTCGTCCGGAAGCGTCGCTGAAGCTCCAGAGGGAGTTGCGTCGTCCGTAAGCGTCGCTGAAGCTCCAGAGGGGGTTGCGTCGTCCGGAAGCGTCGCTGAAACTCCAGAGGAGGTTGCATCGGTCGGAAGCGTCGCTGAAGCTCCAGAGGGGGTTGCGTCGTCCGGAAGCGTCGCTGAAGCTCCAGAGGGAGTTGCGTCGTCCGTAAGCGTCGCTGAAGCTCCAGAGGGGGTTGCGTCGTCCGGAAGCGTCGCTGAAACTCCAGAGGAGGTTGCATCGGTCGGAAGCGTCGCTGAAGCTCCAGAGGGGGTTGCGTCGTCTGGAAAGAAGCGTCGCTGAAGCTCCAGAAGGGGTTGCGTCGTCTGAAAGCGTCGCTGAAAGCTCTAGAGGGGATTGCATCGTCCGGAAGCGTCGCTGAAGCTCCAAAGGGGGTTGCGTCGGTCGGAAGTGTCGCTGAAGCTCCAGAGGGGGTTGCGTCGTCCGGAAGCTTCGCTGAAGTTCGAGAGGGAGTTGTGTCGGTCGGAAGCATCACTGAAGCTCCAGAGGGCGTTGTATCGTCCGGACAGAAGCGTCGTTGAAGCTCCAGAGGGAGTTGCATCGTCCAGAAGCGTCGCTGAAGCTCCAGAGGGAGTTGCGTCGTCCGTAAGCGTCGCTGAAGCTCCAGAGGGGGTTGCGTCGTCCGGAAGCGTCGCTGAAGCTCCAGAGGGGGTTGCGTCGTCCGGAAGCGTCGCTGAAGCTCCAGAGGGAGTTGCGTCGGCCGGAAGCGTCGCTGAAGCTCCAGAGGGGGTTGCGTCGGCCGGAAGCGTCGCTGAGGCTCCAAAGGGGGTTGCGTCCTCCGGAAGCGTCGCTGAAGCTCCAAAGGGGGTTGCGTCGGCCGGAAGTGTCGCTGAAGCTCCGGAGGGGGTTGCGTCGTCCGGAAGCTTCGCTGAAGCTCCAGAGGGAGTTGCGTCGGTCGGAAGCATCGCTGAAGTTCCAGAGGGCGTTGCATCGTCCGGACAGAAGCGTCGTTGAAGCTCCAGAGGGAGTTGTATCGTCCGGAAGCGTCGCTGAAGCTCCAGAGGGAGTTCCGTCATCCGTAAGCGTCGCTAAAGCTCCAGAGGGGGTTGCGTCGTCTAGAAGCGTCGCTGAAGCTCCAGAGGGAGTTGCATCGTCCAGAAGCGTCGCTGAAGCTCCAGAGGGAGTTGCGTCGTCCGGAAGCGTCGCTGAAGCTCCAGAGGGAGTTGCATCGTCCGAGAAACGTCGCTTAAGCTCTAGAAGGGGTTGCGTCGTCCGGAAGCGTCGCTGAAACTCCAGAGGAGGTTGCGTCGGTCGGAAGCGTCGCTGAAGCTCCAGAGGGGGTTTCGTCGTCCGAAAAGAAGCGTCGCTGAAGCTCCAGAGGGAGTTGCGTCGTCCGGAAGCGTCGCTGAAGCTCCAGAGGGGGTTGCGTGTCTGAAAGCGTCGCTGAAAGCTCCAGAGGGGATTGCATCGTCCGGAAGCGTCGCTGAAGCTCCAGAGGGGGTTGCGTCGGTCGGAAGCGTCGCTGAAGCTCCAGAGGGGGTTGCATCGTCCGGAAGCGTCGTGAAGCTCCAGAGGGGGTTGCGTCGGCCGAAAGCGTAGCTGAAACTCCAGAGGAGGTTGCATGGGCCTGAGACTCTTGCTGAGAAACCAGAGGTGAAGCAAGTGGGAGTTGA
>NW_019268583.1:133723-161223 GCF_002738365.1 Cucurbita moschata | reverse complement strand
CTGACTGACGTTCTTCAGTTCTAGGTCTTAATGCTCTCCGTGCTGGCTCCTTCTGGTAATGCATGAGAGGCTGTCTTCCTTCCACCTCTCTCTATCGCCCTTTAGCAGCTTATCTCGAATCGTCGAATGTTTAGCGAATCGATCCTAATTGGTCTGACCGCTCAAGGCTTATCTCTCGATTCCCCTTTCTGGTCTACGGTCATTGGTAGAAAGCCTTTCAATTCCATTTCTATCATGGGAATACTGATGATATTTCCTATAGATCTATGCAATGCCAGAAAAAGCTATCTTCTGTCTCGAGCAAGAAAAGGTCTACGCAAAGTGCAGTAGTTCAAGGCAAGCAGGTAAGGGCAGGTAGTAAAGGCAAGCGCGCAGGGGATAGGCCTAAAATTCAAATCACGAGATTCTAATAATGAGGAAAGAGTGGTGCATCTTTTCTTCTTTTAGACAAGTCGAGTAGCCTTGAGTAAGGAATTGGTATAGCAAGCATGAGCGGGAATGAGCAATGAATTGAGTTTCGTTCTTGAGTTCGAGCGAGGGGAGCATTTTGGTCTTAAGAAAAGCCCTCCTGCCCGAACATATGTCCTGTGAAGTCAGTTACATATCGGTCAGCATGATTGTAGCAATACAAATAAATAGGTGCGGTAGACGAAGGTGCGAAGCTGTGAGACCAAGTTTACAGTGAAAGAAGAAATAGGAAAAGGAGCAAGGGGAAAGATCAGTTTGCAACAAATCCATAGTTGGGGGCCTGCCTGATGAAATACATCCTTAGAATGACCTGAGTGCCTAATGAGTTGAGGTCAAGGGCATTGATAGGTTGCACACACTTGTAGTCGTTTCAGATGCGATCAAAAAACCTTTTTTTTCAAGCGGAGAGACCTACATATGACGAAGATGCGAATAGAGATGCAGAAGTTCTTCAGTTAGAGGCGAAGGAGACAAGCAGAGGTTCAGGTTTCTTCTTCTTTTCTTACAGGAGAGGAAAAGAGGGAAATGAAAGAATAAATAGGCAGAGGTGATTGAGCTTCTCTTTCATTTTCTTAGTTTACAGTGAATAAATAGGTGAAGGCTCAGTAATGATTGATAATTAATAAGGAGTTGAGTCTTAGTTTACTGTCTTTGAATAAATAGGTGAAGTAGGGAATATAATAGAGGTTCCGGGGCAGGTGAAGGAGAAAGATCAGTTAAAGAATGAAGAGAGAGGAGAAGATCAAGATCAAGAAGGAATCTTGAGTCTTTCCTGACAGTTCACTCTCATTGATTCTTCGATAGTCTTGACTTCCAGTTCACTCTCATTCATCTTTCGGATTGACTTGAGAATTACCTCTCACCCTAAATACCTCTCTTTTATCCCTAAAAATAAGGGAGAGATAGAATGAATTTCTTGTTGGTCGGTCCGTCAGAGTGAAAGAGTGAGAAAGCAAGCAAGCCAGTTCCGGAAAACTCTCTATAATAAGGATAAACAGTCTTGACTTCAACATTACCTTTACTAGATTTTATCCCAAAAATAGGGAGAGGATAGAAAAAAGAAGAAATGGTCTTTACAGTCTCATTCTTCGATAGTCTTGACTTCCTGTTCCAGAGCTTGACCTTCAGATAGTTTACGAGGTTCAGTGGAAGGAGAAAACAGAAGAGACCGAGTGAAAGAAAAGAGTTACTGCACTTTACAGGAGAGGAAAAAAGCTTGACCTCGTGTTTGAATAGTGAAACCCGAGTAAGCAAACAAACTGACGGAGCTTGACCTCGTTTAAGAATCATCAATAGGGACAGGTTTCTTCTTCATTACTGTTCAATCTAGGCTCAGGGGAAGACAAAGACTGAGTGAAAGAATCATCCTACAGTTTGTTTACCTCACTCAATAGTAAAGAAGAAATAGGAATAGGTTAATCAGTAAGTAGTTCTGTTACTATCAAATCAATAGGTGAATCAGTAAGTAGTTCTGTTTCATTCAAATCAATAGGTGAATCAGTAAGTAGTTCTGTCTAATGAATAAAGGGAGTATTAATTGATAGGTTACGGCAAGTTCAGGATAGGTTACGGAGTTCAAGAGCAAGAAGGTTAGGGTCAGGGCATATCGGTTAAGGTTTTCTCAATAGTCTTGACTGACAGTGAACGATCATTGATTCTTCGAGAGTGTTTACTGTTGAATGAATCGAGAGTTGAGGAGAAGAGAAAAAGAAAGAATGAAGAGAGAGTTGAGGATTGACTGATAGTGAAGTCTCATTCATCTTCAGGATTGACTTCTTAATTACCTTTACTCTCTTTTACCCCAAAAATACAGGGGAGGATAGACTTTTTAATCAAAATATAAGGGAGAGAGACACTTTTAGCCCAAAAAATAGGGAGCATCTCTTTTATCCCAAAAAATAGACAGAGGATAGACTTTTATCCCCAAAAGTAGGGTAAAGCATCGATTTGATCCCCAAATAGGGAGCATCTCTTTTATCCCAAAAAATAGACAGAGGATAGACTTTTATCCCCAAAAGTAGGGTAAAGCATCGATTTGATCCCCAAATAGGGAGCATCTCTTTTATCCCAAAAAATAGACAGAGGATAGACTTTTATCCCCAAAAGTAGGGTAAAGCATCGATTTGATCCCCAAATAGGGAGCATCTCTTTTATCCCAAAAAATAGACAGAGGATAGACTTTTATCCCCAAAAGTAGGGTAAAGNAAAAGGTTTTACGAACTTTTACAGTTATATATGGATAGAATTAATTAATTCATGGTCTTTACTGGTTCCAGAATAAGGAGTTGAGGATTTACTGACAGTGAACTCTCATGAATAAGAAGTGTTTACAGGAGAATTCATCGATCGTCTTTCCTTCCCGGATTGAACTGTAAAGTCGGATAGTCTTTGGGTTCTGGTTCAGTAGCGAAGGTAATATCGGCGAAGGAGCTTGACACCTGATTCTCATCCAGCTTACCTTGTTCAATAAGGGAAGGTAAAGGTAATGTTCAGGAGCTGGAGTTCAGTTCCGTCAGTAGTTCAGGAGTTTACAGAGTGAAGTAGTTCTGTCTCATTCATAAGGAGTAGAGGCTTTCCTTTCAACACTTGAAGGTGAAGTAGTGAACGATCGTTAATCTTGAGGATTGACTGACAGTTCACTCTCATTGATTCTTCTTTCGGATTTACTGACAGTTCACTCTCAGTCATAAATAGTATTTACTGTTGAAATTGGGTAAAGCATCCATTTTATCCCAAAAAATAGGGAGAGGATAGAATAGAATTTGATAATTAATGGTACTTATAGTCGAATGAAGAAAGAAATAGGTTACGGAATCTTTCGTTTCGTCTTTCCTTTCTTTCGGACTTGCTGGGTTGGAAGGAACTGGCTTGCTTGCTATCACTCTTTTACCCGGAAATCAGGGATTTGATCCCCAAAAATAGGGAGAAGATAGGAAAATATCCCTAAAAATAGACAGAGGAGTGAAAGAGCTCGACCGATAGGGAGAGGAGTGAAAGAGCGAGACCGATAGGGAGAGGATAGCTTTTTCTAATTTTAGGTCCTAACACGAAAAAGAGTGAAATCAGTCCCATTTAGCCTCTTTTTCCTTCTTTTACCGGGAAAATGGACGAAAATACAAGGAAATCAGGGATTTTGACCTCTTTTATCGGGATTTTATCCCAAAAAATAGGGGGAGGATAGAATGAAATTTCTTTCAGCTGCTTTCCTTAGGGATAAAGGTCTTTTAATGTTTTACCCCTATATAGGATACAAAAGATTTGATTGAAGCTGCTGCTAAGGTGAAGGAGAAAGAGAAGTTAAAGAATGACTCTTGAGGATTGACTTCCAGTTCACTCTCATTCATCTTTCGTTTACCCCTTCTCTTTCCCTTCTTTCTTTCTTTCACTGTTAAGTCTCATTCTCTTCTTCTTCTTCTGGTTCAGTCTCTCTCTTAAGGGAGTGTCGGTCAATGTCCTTTTGCCTCTGAGTCGTAAGCACTTGCTGCCCAAGAAGAAGTAGAAATTCGGTCTTCACTCCTGCCCTAAGAAGCAGGGCCCACTCCGTCCAAAGCTTCAACTAGCTCTCCACGGCTGGGTAAGCAGGTTCAACCCCCAACTCCAAAGGCTAGTTCAACTCCTGCTTGATCATCAAGGTAATCCGTTCCATACTTTCCCTTGGGTTGATTTCTATATCACTTTGTTTGAGATTCGAATCACTCCAGAAGCAAGATCGATCATGTCTAGCTTCAATGATTCTTGTTGATCAAATATCTCAAGACAAGAACACTTGATTGAGATTCGAATCATTCCACAAGCAAGGTTGATCATGTCGAGCTTGAATGATTCTACATGCAACCTAAACTACATAGAATTGCAAAGAAACTTAGCCATTGGCTAAAGAAAGCACAAATGCTCCTTTTACTATATTTTCCAAGTCTACCTTACAAATACAACACACATGGCTTTATATAGCCTCAAATTGAAACTATTAAAGGCATTCCAAAAGTTGTAACATTCATACTTAATGGCCATAATTAGCCATTATGTAAATATAACCTAAAGTAAATAAAATATCTTAAAATACAATAACTCTAAATTACTCTAAATTGTAACCCACCCAAAATTTATAACACCATCAAACTTCATTCCTCTTCAATGTGACATGAATTGAAACCTCTTTTGATAATTTTGACAACATTTTCTTCATATCTTCATTGAAGTATATTGTATGAATGATGTCTCTTGGTTCATATCACTAATGAAAGCCGGATTCCTTCCCTCAAGGTTTGTTTACCTATCATGTCACTCAAAGATGAATCCTAAAGAAGAAGGAAAAACGTCAGCCCTGCGCTTATGGCGGAAGAGGAAGGCAAATAGTCAAGTCAAAGCTAGAAAGTGAGGCTTAACTTATTTAGGTACGAGTGGGGCGTAGCAATTAGCCAGTCCAACCTAGCCATTTAGATAATCATTCCTAATCCATTCTTCTAGTTCTTTCTACTATTCTTCGCAAATTCCAATCGAATGGTAACAGTTAAGCTGTCGCATCTCTTGCTTGCTTGACTGATTAAGGTTCAGCTTTTAGTTTAGCCAGTCCAACCTAGCCATTTAGATAATCATTCCTAATCCATTCTTCTAGTTCTTTCTACTATTCTTCGCAAATTCCAATCGAATGGTAACAATTAAGTTGTCGCATCTCTTGCTTGCTTGACTGATTAAGGTTCAGCTTTTAGTTGATATGATACCTCTCTATGACAAGACTGGATTTTTCACATGCAGTTGGTGTAGTGATAGACCCTTCCCCCAAGACTGGAATTAGGAAGAGCGGATCTTGTAACTTCTGAACTTTTCTTTTAATACCAACAGGCAATACAGCACCTTTAACTGCATTCGTGGTGACAACAATCTCGCACGGACCACCACGCTCATGTGTCCCCAGGGGTTTTCCCTCTACAGCATCGCAACTTCGTACATGCATAGGTGGATAGTGAGATCCTGGGCCAAAGACCATACTTTCTTTTCAGCCCAACTATGTCTCAATGCCCTCTTGGCAAGATAAGCCATCAGTCAGCTGTCCAATGGTTGGATCACAGTCAACTTCCCAGCGTATCCCTCAAGCCCTCATGCTCTCAGCCTATGGGTCGTTATAAAGCATGCCATCAGACTTTCCTGCCGCTCACTTTGCAAAGACACTGGAACTGAGCACTCAACCCTCTCTGAATCATTCATGTTACCAGTCGTCAGGCTGTGTAAATTGTAAATCCTAACTTTCTGAAGTAAGCAAGCGCTAAAAAAAAGTCAACCATGCCCTCGTCTAGCCCTCACTTCAATGGGCCAATCAATGCGCTACGCTGGCAAAAGGGGGAATGGCGAACAACCGAACCCTTGCTAAGACCATTTCCACTTTGTTCTCAACAGTTCTAACCCCCTGGGGCAGACAAGCTCCCTTTAGCTTCACCTTATTCTCATTCTCGAAAAAGACTAGCAATTTGTTAGCAGCGCCACCACTCGGTCATGTATGGGGCACGCCCCTGTACATCTTACTTTCTTTAGGTCTCTATCTCCTCAAATTCAGCCTAGCTCAATGCTAGATAGCTCATCCTCAACTTACACTACTGACCATCAATTTGCTAAGGTCGAGTTTGTTCAACCGACGACGAATGTGGTACTTGACTTCTGTCTATTCCCATGACGCCCTACCTTGTTTGCCCGCCAATTTGGGTTTAGGCAAGGTCTGCCTAGTCCTCCCCTATTCAACCGTAACAAAGACCCCTATTCAGTCAGAGAGCAATTCCCTCTGCCATACTTCTTTTTCTGTTCTGTCTAGAATTGGTCTTCTTACAGACCAACATCAGACTTCATATCGCCTCTTCCTTCTTCCACTCCTGCCTTTAGGTCTTGGTGCAGGTTTGGGAAAGTTTGATCCAAGGATGACTATCTGAGCGGAATAGCTACTCTTGGCCCGCCCGCCTGCAAGTAGTTCTTCTTGAGCTGCCGCTTCCTCGAACCCGTTCGTTCTGCCCTTTCCCGAGAGCCAGGTAACCCCTCTACCTTCTTGACCTAACCCTCATCCTTTTCTCTCAAATATTGACTGCAATCTCTCTTTCCTCAGGCGCTCGTCGGCAACTCCGATTGGAAGATGATTCTGAAGAAACGTAAGATGCAGGAGAAGGAGGAGACGTCGTCGAGGTTGAAAGTTCCTCTATTCAGCCAAGGTTGTAAACGTTAGAGAATCATGGTTCCCGCTTCTTCTGTACCAGCCACACTTTTTGTCCCTTCGTCTGGTCCAGCTTCTTGCACTTGCTGCCAACTTGCTCGCAGCACCTCTGCCTCTGTCTTGCCATCTACCACAACCGTCGGTGGAGACGAAGAAATGTCTGATGACAGACAAGAAGAGGGTGTCAAATCTATATTACCAGAGCATGAACTAGTACTGGAAGAAGCCGCGGTGGTATACCTTTTTCTTTTAGAACCTCGCCTTTAGTTTTTCTCTGATTTGTCGTTGTTCCTGTTATTTATTGTCGCTATGTGTGCTTGCTTGTGGAAGTCTCTTTCTTTTTTGATGTGCTATCACGCTCCCTTCCCGTCTATGGCCGAAAGGGCAAGTCCTTGACTCTATTCCCGATTGGTTGGGCAAGCGGCTTGGCTTTCAAAGTCAACTCCAACAATTTCTTTGTTCTCAACACTTGATGTTAATTAATCAAAGATCTTTTGCAAGAGGGTTGGCTAGTGGTAGTTAGTCGTTACGCTACGGGATTAATCCTATCACTAGCCCACTGTCTTCAGGTAAATTCGATCAATCAGATGCAGAAACCAAGGCAAGGTCGGATGGTTGTCCCTGATTCTCAACAGAATCCGATATATAAGAAAGAATCGAAGTCCCATTGTCTTATTAATTTCATTGGATGCCTTTACTCCCCTACCCCAATCCCTAGCTAGCTGTAATCCAAACCTCACCTATTTGGGGATCTTCTCCTCCTACTCTTTCAGTCCAAGGAAGACATCTAATATTAAAGAGAAAGAGGCCTGAGAAGCATTCTACCGGCCAAGGTCAAAGAAGCTAATTCTGATTGAAGAAAATAGTGTAAGCCAACTCATCAAGGGAAAGGGGCACTAATGGAAGAGTCAAATGCCTCGATTTTATATATATATCCGGAACGGAAAGACATTGCATTGGAGACGGACGATTGACAGGACCGAAGCAAAAAGCCCACATACATGTACCAAGGGTTGTCAAAGCATAGTGCCTACTCAAGGTATATACACTGCTCTCAGATTAGGTAGGAGTCGATTTCCGAAACATAAGAGCTTGGAGATTGACCTAGCTGCAACAGATATTGTTCAGGTCTTACCTGAGAGAGAATATTGTAACGGCACTGGTTGAACCTGCTGTTTAGCCCGAGGCTCTTTGAAGTTGCTGCAGTTGAAGTGGAGTCTGCTCTGAAAGGGTCTACTTTTCTTTCTAACCGGGATAGCAGGGTCAAAGCCCTTTGTTAGAACTGCAAAATCCATGTATTTATGTGGATGGGATTAACTTATTGGGGAGTGAAAGAGAAGCAAGCTACCTCGCATCCTTTTTTCTATTTTGACCATTACGAGTTGATGTAAGGGGGAACCCTCTTTGAACTAGGTGCCCTCGACGGATATGATTCTAACTGTCGATTAGCAGGGCTGCAGGCACGAATTTGTATTAGGAACGCATGGCTAGATCGATCGGTCGGTCTTCTTGGGCTACGACAATTCCACTTATCACGCCTCTCTTTTACTGCCGCTCGGGCGCACACTAGACGAACTGAAGAATCTAATTATTTCTCTTCTTTTTGAGAGTGCAAAACCCTTAGGCTAGTACCGAAGGGTGGTGAGAGTGAATCTGATATGAACCAAGAGACATCAATCATACAATATGCTTCAATGAAGATGTGAAGAAAAGGTTGTCAAAATTATCAAAAGATGTTTCAATTCATGCTACATTGAAGAAGAATAAAGTTTGATTGTTGTAAATTTTGGGTGGGTTATAATTTAGAGTAATTTAGAGTTATTGTATTTTAAGACTTTTCATTTAATTTCGGTTACATTTACATAATGGCTAATTATGGCTTTAAAGTGTGAATGTTACAACTTTTGGAATGCCTTTAATAGTTTCATTTTGAGGCTATATAAAGTCATGTATGTTGTATTTGTAAGGTAGACTTGGAAAATATAGTAAAAGAAGCATTTGTGCTCTTCTTTAGCCAATGGCTAAGTTTCTTTGCAATTCTATGTAGTTTAGGTTGCATGTAGAATCATTCAAGCTCGACATGATCAATCTTGCTTGTGGAGTGATTCGAATCTCAGTCAAGTATTCTTGCCTTGAGATATTTGATCAACAAGAATCATTCAAGCTAGACATGATCGATCTTGCTTGTGGAGTGATTCGAATCTCAAACAATGTTCTTGTCTTGAGATATTCGATCAACAAGGTAATCCGAATCTTATTCCCCTTGTAGTTGATTCCTTATCTTATCAGAATCTATCTAACCCGAGTTTCACGGAGTTGTGCCAGCTTTACGTCGAGATCTTCCTATCCTAGTTCTCCATACATAAAGTGACTGGTTCTTCCTTTAGCCTTTTGGATATCTTTCTCGATGATCAACCAAGTTGAAATACAGATCTCATCACACCACTTGTAGTAACCCTTCAGCAGGTTGGTAGAGTTGCTTTCAGGTGCGGGAAAGTTAGGGGAACCTAGTTAACCAACGGCATTTCTTTATCATAGTTGGTGGATGTCTCGGTTGAGGCGGAGGATCCCTATAGACCGAACCCAGAATACAATTTGACCCTTGGCCCCGTCGCGAGGATTCGACCAGCTTTCATTCTCTTTCTCCCAACGAGTTAGCAGACTCAACTGATTGAAAAGTATAACTTAAATGGAAATCGTGGTCCTTGACGAAAACGGTTTTGAAAAAGAGTTTAACAACAGAACTAGAATACCCGTAATGCTAGTAGTAT
Source organism: Cucurbita moschata (assembly GCF_002738365.1). Taxonomy (NCBI): domain Eukaryota; kingdom Viridiplantae; phylum Streptophyta; class Magnoliopsida; order Cucurbitales; family Cucurbitaceae; genus Cucurbita; species Cucurbita moschata. Next base: position 151,791 of record NW_019268583.1, on the reverse strand, counting down.
TCCCTTACTGAACGGAAGGAATGGTTCCCCTACTCCCTCCTTAATGAACTCTGGAACGAAGGCACAGATTCTATACCAACAAAGGCTTTCCTATTCTTTCTCAGGAGCAGCACATTCATATGACTCTATAAGAGCTCTTGAGAGCGCCTAGCATCTGCTACAGGAAGAGAAAGAGAAAGAAAATGATAGGCCCCTGCTTCTATTTCTATTAGTTCAAGCGCAATCACAAAGAAAAGAAGGGAAGAATAAATAGGAAAGAAAAAAAGGAATCCGCTGCTATGGAATCTGCTGTTATAAAGGTTCAGAGGCTTCCTGTCCCCGGCCGGAGGGTGTAAGTCATCCTTCTCTTACTGTTGAAGAAAGCGAGGAGAGTACTAAACTGATATAAGACTCCTTCCCTACTTTTGGCTCTATATTTTGGAGGCACCTTTTAGGTTCTGTAGAAAGTGAATTCCTAGGGGATCAGATGACTTTCCAATTCCTACGGGCACCTTTTAGGTTCTGTAGAAAGTGAATTCCTAGTGAATGCCCCGCCAGATTGCATTAGGAGAATAAATAGGTAGGCCAGCAGAACATCATCAGGAATGGATGAAATCAACGGATTCCCCCTCCTGGCTGGGTGAGTGGAAAACATTGAGAAGGGCTTCACATCCCTTGCAGGGCTTTGAGGTTGATTGAAAGTAGCGCTCCTAGGATTCCTGGAAAAATAGAAGGCCTTGAGGCGGAGGATTGTACTTGGAAATGGAAGCTCTGTCCCCCTCACACTCTACTCTATTTAGAATTAGGGGCTTGCCTCCTTTTTCTTTCTTTCTTTCTCTACTGCCTGTGTCTATCTCCTATCAAGTGTGCTCCCTGCCACGCTACTTTAACAGGAACTGTAACTATGTGACTAACAACAATACCAGTTCGTGCATTAGTTGTTGAAGTGCAGTGCCCAGAAATGGTTCAAAGATCTATGGCGACATCAATTTCCCAAGAGATCTATGAGAGGGAAGTATATTCCAAATAATCATCAAGTTAGTTAAGTGGCCTTAGTTTCATAACCTAAAGCACCGGTTTTCTTATCGACAACAGAAGCAATCCTATGACAGTTTCTTGGTTTCTCATCTATAATTGACTTGGTTGGGTATGTATACTTAGGATTCTCTCTGGAGACATGGCTCTCGTATGTCCACAGCGTTCCAAGCTTCTCAATGGGTTTTGATTAACATTTACACTGGGGCTACCCATCATATGACGAGAAATCCGGCAGCATTTATCTCATCCTCGCCGTACCAAGGCAAAAGTGTCATCTTCACCGGTGACCCCACTCTCTATTTTAGACATTGGTAGATGATAAGATAAGGAATCAACTACAAGGGGAATAAGATTCAGATTACCTTGTCGATTGAATATCTCAAGACAAGAACATTGTTTGAGATTCGAATCACTCCACAAGCAAGATCGATCATGTCTAGCTTGAATGATTCTTGTTGATCAAATATCTCAACGCAAGAACACTTGATTGAGATTCGAATCACTCCACAAGCAAGATTGATCATGTCGAGCTTGAATGATTCTACATGCAACCTAAACTACATAGAATTGCAAAGAAACTTAGCCATTGGCTAAAGAAAAGCACAAATGCTTCTTTTAATATATTTTCCAAGTCTACCTTACAAATACAACATACATATGGCTTTTATATAGCCTAAAAAATGAAACTACTAAAGGTATTCCAAAAGTTGTAACATTCCTACTTTATGGCCATAATTAGCCATTATTTAAATGTAACCGAAATTAAATAACAAGTCTTAAAATACAATAACTCTAAATTACTCCTAATTGTAACCCACCCAAAATTTACAACAATCAAACTTCATTCTTCTTCAATGTAGCATGAATTGAAACATCTTTTTGATAATTTTGACAACCTTTTCTTCACATCTTCATTGAAGTATATTGTATGATTGATGTCTCTTGGTTCATATCAGTAGATCTCTTTCTTTATCATTTCGTTCTGGCAATGTTCTTCATCTCAATGATGCTATGTTGGTTCCGTCAGTCAGTCTCTCAAAAAATAGGATCGGTTGGACAACTTTGTGATGATCGCCAAAGCTATCCCATCTTGACTCTGACTTCCTCTGTGTAAGGATCTACACACGCATAATGTCATAGCTCTAGGGTACCGTAGCCAACCCATATATGCTTTATTTATACCTGCATGCATCATTATCCTCTTCTTTCTTTGTGGCTTGAATAACAAAGAGCTTTCTGATCTTTGGCAACTAAGGGCAACTATAGGTCGGTCTGATTGTTGGTTGTTAGGTCTTCGACTACATTGAAGAAACTATCACACCTGAAATTGCTTCCTCCTAAATTTGCTAGTTCTTCATTCTCTTCTTGGTTTAGCAGCCAGCTGGCCAACCACGGGCAAGACCTATGAATTCCAATCTTCTTCTTGTTTCAATTCCCTCTGCCTTTTTTTTTGCATTCTGATGTATGGGGCCCCCCGTGCCTTCTCTCTCTGGTTATCACATTCCTTTCCTTTCTTAGAACTAATTCATAGGGGTTGTTAGTTTGAAGCTCGTTTATGGATGATGTATGTATTTCGTTATCAAAAAAGAATGAATTAAGCACAAACCTTACTATTACTAGATAGGGGTCAGTGCTTTTCGGCTTTTTTTTTTTTTTTTTTTTTTGTTAAAGCTAAGGTTGCAAATGGATTCTTTTGTCATCGGATTCCAGATTTGGACTAAGATGGGGGAGTCTCATCAGCTTTCTCTCAGTTTCCAGCCACTCATGGAATTGATTATCAGTTCTCCTGCCCATATGATATGGAAATCAACTTTACCAACAAGAAAATTGATTTAGAAGATCTTAAAGAAGAACAAAGTGTTGATAAGATCTAGATCTAACACTTTAAAGAACATAAGAATTTTTTTTTTTTTTTTTGTTATATATTTTTGTGATAGAACATGAACATTCTACACAAACTGAGAAAAAAAAATTATAAGAAAATTAAAAGAGATAAGCGCAATAAAACATATATTCGATCGTGAGCCTAAAGCTCTGATACCAAAATGATATGGAAATCAACCCAAGGGAAAGTATGGAACGGATTACCTTGATGATCAAGATCAAGAGTAAAGAAAACTCGTTTCTAAACTCGTGATTCGAATCACTCCACAAGAGGTTTGATCAATACCACTTGAATGACTCTACATGCAAGTTCTAAACGCAAGAATTTGCAAAGAAAGTTTAGCTCTCAACAAAGCTAAAATAGAAATTCTATTCTTAATTCCAAAATCTGATGTCCAATCAAAGAAAAGAAGGCTTTATATAGCCTCTACAACCTTAACCTATGTCATACATAACTCCCAAATTAAATGGGCTAGTAAATGAGAAATATCCATAACCTCCATATTTAAATGGCTAGTTAATGGTGGAATATAGTAACCTATGTGGGTTACAATATAACCTTAACTCCTATATTTAAAACTAGTTTAAATATGACAAACAAATAGTTAAACTATAATTAAATAATGCAAATAATAAAATGTGCTTATTAGTCATCCTTGGACTATTTGATAAATTCAACGGAGTTCATTAAATGCAACTTAAAGTGCATTTAATTCATCTCTTTCTTGAACCTCAACTTTGCACAACATATAAGGGAGGTCTCCAGCGTCTTCTAGAATTTCCTTTGATGAGCTCACCATAGCTTGAATATAACTGTATAAAGTTTGTTGTAGCTTCTTGGCTCTCGTCCTTGTAATTGGACCTTGAGGTATGGAAATTCCTTGGTCGTGGTTCATATCACCATATACCTCTAAAATGGGGTTGCAGAAAGGAAAGGAAGTATAGCCACATATCATGGATACGTCTCTTGCTCTGATCTTTGCCAGCCGTGTCCCCCCCTATCTAGTAAGGTAAGTGACCTTATGTTAGTTGTGGGCCTTTTCTTTTCCATCCTTTTCCACCTGATTATGCTTTCTCATCAACCGCCTTCCTCTGTGCTTGGCAATATTACTCGAGATCTGTGTCTGTTTGGATCGCCACCTGATTATGAAAGTCTTATACTTATTTTTTATGCTATACTCATATACCTGCCCAGGTACGTCAGATGCACCTCGTGCAGCAAACTTCTGTTTCTTAAAGGGGCATGCCTGGGCTCAGAAAGGCTTTGTTTTGAACCTTCTTCTCGTTCTCGCCATCCCTCTTTCTTACCTTCCATGAGCACGAGTTCTGCTATTCCCTCTGATTTTATGCCTATTGGATCAGCATCTTCTGGATCTTCTTCACCAGTGGGTTTTCTTGTGCCTCCCGTGCGTGGAGTCAGAGTCCGAAGGGTCGCAGCCCTCTATTGAGCAGCCAGCACTTGCACCTCGCTCTTCTAATAATCTTTAATCAATTAAGCCAGCATCTTTCTCATCTTCTAGTAACGACTAGTTGCCTACGGATTCCCCTTCATCCTCTATCGCAGTGGAGCCATCTCCATCTCTGCGCTTGAATGGGTTTCCCCGACCAGCAAAGGAAAAGTTCTTTCCCTAAATCAGGCCCGAGACATGAAACAATGTGACTGACCCCAATGTTATGCCCTTTATCTATCCCCCAAAAAAGGCCCGGATCCCCTATTTCTTTTTTGATAGGAAAATCAGCCCGCCCTGAGTCAAAATCAGTGTCCCGGAAGGCTATGTAAATTAGGGTCTTTAAGCCCTCACCCAGCACCTATGAGTTCAATCAACATACCTTGAAAAAGGCATTTTGAAGCCATATAGCCATTTCAGCCTGACTCCCCATTTTCTCTTAAATCAAGCTATGAAAAAACGGGAGTAATGCGTAATTAATTACTCTATTCCTGTGAGTTGTTTAGTTATCCCTTATCATTCCTGGTATTCCATTCCTCCTCTCTATGAGATGTGGGATCGACCCCGCTCTTTCTACATCCTTTTGTATGATAAGGCATGCCTATCTATCTTTTATCCAGCCTTTGCTCCACTATCAACTACCGGAATGGTTATTTTGCCTGCACCGCTTTCCTCTCTCACGGCAAGAGCTCGTTCGCCAAGTTGAACTCCCACTTTCTCGTCTATGATGGCTCTCTTCGATGCTAGCAACCGCGTTTGACCCTTTTCTGCGCTTCTTTCAATTTCCTTACATTCTCTCTTCAAGAGAGACTTGACCTTTACTTAGAGAGGGGCTGCGGTACCACACTCTTCCGTGCTCGTAGGTTGACTTCCCTATGCATCTCGACTAAGGTCTCCCTTCGTGCACTTCCCTTATGCATCCAGCCGCTTCACTAACTAATGTGAATAGGTTATAAGGGTGGGTTGGTTATATACTCTTCTGCGCGTTCCTTCTTCGAACCTTTTGGTATGTATTGCCCCCTATAGATCAGATCCACCGGACGAGAAACTCAATTAATTCTGCACTGCAGCTGAGTCGTCGTACTTATCCACCAAGGGATTCCTTTAATTCCTGTGGATTGCGTTGGAGGAAATCTACCAAAGCTAGGCAGATAGATGGACTCCTTCCCCGCTGCTAAGGGAGAGCAAGAAAATCAGGAAGAAGAATGTAATCAGCGCCCCCTTTCTTTTGGGTATGCAGGTACTAAGAGTCCTCTCACTACCAACCAGCGGACATCATCTGGCTGGGTCTTGGCCGGTATCAACAACAAGAAAACAAGCAAATGGAAACAGCAACTAACTATGGCTCTTGGCCCAGACAACTTCCTAGGCGTAGGGTAGATGGGAGAGGGAACGCCTAGACAACATTTTTCTTCCTGGGCAGCTGTAAGTAGATCAAGAGGTCCTTCTGCCCCTTGTCCCCGAATAAGGGTCATATGTTCTCATAAAAGGTTGCTCCAATCTGACCTAGCTGGCGAGCGATCCCAGTTCGCAGCAGAGAACAAAACAGGAAGCAAGCGTACCTTTGTTCGCTTCTTCTCCACCAAGCACGGAAGTTTAAGGATAACTGTTGGTCGGTGGCTACCTAAGGAAACTCCAATTCGATCTGCCCCCTGGCTGGGAGGCCTCTACCTCATCCCAATCACAAGGAGAGGTTCACCATGATGGGGGTACTTTTTTGTTCCCTTCCAGAAAGAATGAAATGCATAGGGGACCATCCTTTTGTTGCAGCATGCTCCTGAGATTGACGGACTCGCAAGGGGCCTCAGGCCCTACTTAGTTGACTGACAATGACAAAGGCTTACGACGAAACTAAGTAGGACCTTTTGAATTGAATCTGAAGTAGTCTATCAGTGGTGGGAAGCAGCTTTGCTCCTTTTCAGTAGGGGAGCAAAAGGTTAGACCTTAGAAAGTCAACGAACAGCGGTTCTTCTATGTAGGTATGGCGTTCCCCCTTCCTTGACTCTCCTAACAGCTAAGTGACTTTGTAACCTTTGCATAGCGTAGTAGAATGAAGGCTACGCAGCGCCGCTCTCTTATCTATTAGCCTAAGCATCTTCGCTAACTCGCTCTATACTATACAATATGATAAGAACCAAGAGACATCAATCATACAATATACTTCAATGAAGATGTGAAGAAAATGTTATCAAAAGAGGTTGCAATTCATGCCACATTGAAGAGGAATGAAGTTTGATGGTTATAAATTTTGGGTGGGTTACAATTTAGAGTAATTTAGAGTTATTGTATTTTAAGACATTTTATTTACTTTAGGTTACATTTACATAATGGCTAATTATGGCCATTAAGTATGAATGTTACAACTTTTGGAATTTCATTTTGAGGCTATATAAAGCCATGTATGTTGTATTTGTAAGGTAGACTTGGAAAATATAGTAAAAGAAGCATTTGTGCTCTTCTTTAGCCAATGGCTAAGTTTCTTTGCAATTCTATGTAGTTTAGGTTGCATGTAGAATCATTCAAGCTCGACATGATCAATCTTGCTTGTGGAGTGATTCGAATCTCAATCAAGTGTTCTTGTCTTGAGATATTTGATCAACAAGAATCATTGAAGCTAGACATGATCGATCTTGCTTCTGGAGTGATTCGAATCTCAAACAAAGTGTTCTTGGCTTGAGATATTCGATCTACAAGGTAATTCGAATCTTATTCCCCTTGTAGTTGATTCCTTATCGTATCAATCACGATTTAAATGTAATTGCCTCGGGAAAAGAGAGAACAAGCAGAACTGTTTTATCTGTTATATGAGAGGACGGCTGCCACTTCAGTATTACCATTGATTTAGACAATCCCCGATCCTTACTAGACTAGATAAGGGATCAGGAGATTCTGATTAGTGTCAAATAGTACTAGCCTCATTCACTCCCGGTGAAATAGCAGCTACGCCCCTTGGTCCCGAGCGTTTGAACGAATCCCAGTCTCTTGAGCTCTTTATGGCAGCTAGTCTAGATCGATTCCTAATAGGATTGGCTTTCTTTGTTAAGACAGAGTAGAGATTGGAAATTCTAGAGAAAAGCAAGGTTTGTAACCCCCTAACCCAGACCAGGATGCGCCTTTCTCCCTAAGCCTAGAAGCAAGTCAAGCGGTAAGAAAACCCATATCCCTTGTGAGTGCGTCTGATATGAACCAAGAGACATCAATCATACAATATGCTTCAATGAAGATGTGAAGAAAAGGTTGTCAAAATTATCAAAAGATGTTTCAATTCATGCTACATTGAAGAAGAATAAAGTTTGATTGTTGTAAATTTTGGGTGGGTTATAATTTAGAGTAATTTAGAGTTATTGTATTTTAAGACTTTTCATTTAATTTCGGTTACATTTACATAATGGCTAATTATGGCTTTAAAGTGTGAATGTTACAACTTTTGGAATGCCTTTAATAGTTTCATTTTGAGGCTATATAAAGTCATGTATGTTGTATTTGTAATAAGACTTAGAAGATATATTAAAAGAAGCATTTGTGCTTTTCTTTAGCCAATGGCTAAGTTTCTTTGCAATTCTATGTAGTTTAGGTTGCATGTAGAATCATTCAAGCTCGACATGATCAATCTTGCTTGTGGAGTGATTCGAATCTCAATCAAGTGTTCTTGTCTTGAGATATTTGATCAACAAGAATCATTGAAGCTAGACATGATCGATCTTGCTTCTAGAGTGATTCGAATCTCAAACAAAGTGTTCTTGGCTTGAGATATTCGATCAACAAGGTAATCCGAATCTTATTCCCCTTGTAGTTGATTCTTTATCTTATCAGCGTCTTTGATGATCTCTTTTCTCAGATAAGACAGGTCGGTCAGGGGCAGGTGTCTTCGATATGCGATATTCGAGACTCTTTCTCAAGTGGGTATGAGATATCCGGTATGCGATGCGAGATGCGCTTTCCGAACAGGCTATATTGCTTTATCTCTCTATTCGTCCTTTCTTTCTGTCCTCTCGGGCTGGGCTCTCATGCGTCCTAGGTACGATCAGATCAACCAGCGACCGGTTTACAGAACAAGGAGTGAAGCAAGGGGCAGGAGATTGATAGAAGAACCCGGCCGAAGCTTGACTAAAAAGGGCTTGTGTTCAACTCCGGGGATTGGCTGGTTGGAAGGGATTGCTTTCTGCCGTCTGTTTTTCCCTTCGAGATCTTTTCTTAGCAAAGCAGGTTCAAGTCACACTTTTTGCTTGCTACAAGCTGGGCTCAGGGACTGTAGTCAGCCGCTTCCTTCACCTGTAGTCGTCAGCTCGTTCTTGACAGATTTGATTGGGTGTTCATAATTTGGAGTAAAAGGATTCGAACCTTTGCATGCCGATACCAAAAACCGATGCCTTACCACTTGGCTATACTCCATACGGCCTTGTTTTGGACGGTAGAACGGGGAGAGGGGTGAAACCGCGAGACTAAAGGGAGAGGGGTGAAACCGCGAGACTAAAGGGAGAGGGGTGAAACCGCAAGACCAAAGGGAGAAGAGCCGTGCAAGAACGTGGGGATATAGCAAGTAAGCAGCAAGATTCTCTCTTGTTGGACCGACTACAACAAGCTCGCCACTCTAATAGAAAGAAAGGGTAAGCTCTCCTCTCTCTGTTCTATTTGCTTGCAACAATGCTATACCTATCAAAGTTGGCGAACACTTTTGTAACCTTAGACTTGTTACGCTGTTCGACTAAACTTGTTGGCTCCGCGTCCACCAAAAGTAGGTTACCTTCGTCACCGTCAGCATTTGGTACTCTCTCGATAGCTTCTCTCGTTCACTTCAAGCCTTTGGTGTAATGACCTGACCCGTAAGCCCTGAAGAAAGAAAAACATCAAAAAAAGAAATGGTTGCGGGAAATGACGTTCCCTTTGTAAAGTCGACCTTTTCCTTTTCTAACTAATGTGAGTTGACATGAAATGGATCATGAAAGAAGACTTATCCGATGAATTAATGATTCAATCCCCTCCCACCCACACGGGTTCTTCGATTCTATTGAAGGGGTGAAGCCCTGAGACCCGTAGGGCGAAGAGGCGAAGACATGAAACCGAGTTGGAGAGGTAAAGGGGTCCCCTTCTTCTTTCTATGTGAGGTGGGGCGTACGTCAGAGCGGAACCTATCTCGAACGCAGAGCGCCAGCTCCAGCCTTAGATACAGTTACCATGCTTACCGGCTCTGACCATTGCCATAGATATGGGGGGTAGGCGAAGGTAGCTTGTTTCTCTTCTCCTAGGCTACTAGCACATGTGACTCGGGAAGAAAGAAAAGGCTGCGAGTGGTTCTTCGCTTTCTTGTTCTCGCCTAGCTCTTTTTCTTTATTATTTCCTAGAAAAAAGAAGAAGCTCCTGAATCAGCACAGGGCAAAATCAGCTGCCGGAGAACTGTACTAACTTGCCGACGGTGACTTTCTCAGGGCTCCGTAGGAGAAGAAAGAAGGTCCAGGGCAAATTGATAATGAAGCGAAGGTCCCCCTTACTCCCTATTCTCTCTTAAAGCTTTAGAAAGCTCTAACTAAGATAAAGGGTTGGTTAAGAAAGAACTATTTACTGTAAACCATAGCAGTGACAGTCACTCAATGGAAATGTTCACCTTTGGAATGAAGATGGATGAGCACTTGAACCTGGAACTGATGAAATTCGGGGGAAAGATGGAACCGGTCACTATACGGGGGGGCGAGACATGACCGCGACTGAAGATTCAAGTACCGTTGAAAAGACCAAAGGAACGGGGGGAATGACTACCTGTAATAAAGTACAAGCTAATAGACCAGAAGAAGCAAGGCTTAGATTACCAGATCCTAGACACAATCTAGCCCCTTGCCTCGCCTTTTCTAGCCTCTCTCTCCTTCTTGCTTGCTTACCTAGCTCTTGTCTTAGTGACTCTTCTTCTTCTTTTCTAGGGTTTCTTCTGGTTAAAACGATGCCAATGAATTGGATCTTCTGGTTAAAACGATCTATTTTGCATGGGCTCATCAGATGATGCAGAATAGATTTCATAACCACCATCCAGCACCAATTACATTCCACATCCCACTTCAAACTTATCTGTCGATTCCTCTGGGGGACTATTCTATTTAGTTAGAGAAAGGCATTCCATCTTCAAAGGCAGGTGAGCCGGGTCAGGAAGGAGACTGCTGGGATTGGATCAGATCCATCCTACTCGAAGCACTCCACCACGAATAAGAGTCAGAAGGTTGGATAGGCAGTCGAGATAGTCACTCCTATCTGTAGGGCGGGCTTTCAAGACAGAGATGCACTACTCCATCTGAAAAGAGCTTTACCTCGTGGAGAAAGAGAAGAACACCTTATTTAAAGTCAAGGCCAGACAGATGGGAGTCAAAAATCAATAGAAAAAAGACCTTCCCCGCGGGACTCTACTACTGGGTCTTATTCCATCTCAAACTCGGATTAGGAAGAGTGCCCTTGAACTACAGATCCATCATAATACACAATACAAAAAAAGAAATCAACTCTCGACAAGAAAGAAAAAAGGGGGGAGGGGAAGAGGAGATTCAGGATAGTCACTCCACTCCATATCTCAGGAACACGGATTCTTCTTTCATTTGCAATTCCTTTCTTGAGTGCATCTTTGATGATCACTTTTCTCAGATAGGACAGGGCAGGGATAGGGAGAAGGGCTTCTTTCGCTTTACAACCGGAATAAGGAACCTTAGAATGAACCCCACCTGCTGTCGATCAAAAAATGGGATTAGAGAGGTTCATGAGTAAGTAGGGAGAGGATAAAGATCAGAGAAAGAATAAAACACCTATGTTACCTTGTGAAAGAATAGTGAAACCCTAGTTCAATGAACGAAAAAATAGGGAGAGGTTAAGGGGCAGGAGCAAAGACAGAGTGAAAGAATAGTTAAACCCTTGGCTTGGTTACGAGGCGAAGGAGCAGATCTTTCTTTTCCGTCTCATGAATCGAGAGGATTGACTTATTAATTACCTTTACTCTCTTTTATCCCCAAAAATAGGGTAAAGATAGAAGGAATCTTTCCTTTCGTCTTAGTTAGTTTACAATGAAAGAAGGATTGAAGGAGAGAAGCCCATTTACCTAGTTCAATGACAGAAAAAATAGGGAAGAGGTGATTGAGCTGATCTTTCTTTCCTTTCTCTTTGGCTTTTCTTTCCTTGAATAGAATATCTTGTCTTGCTTGCTTTTGGCTTTCCTCTACCTTCAAACACTGTATAGGTTCAAGAAGGTTCAGGTTCAGGATTTCATTCATAAGGTAAATAGGGTCAGGGAATAGAGGTTCAGTCGAATGACTCTTTCGTCTTGACTTTCAACACTTGAAGAATAAGGATCTTGATCAGTTCCAGAATAAATAGGGGAAGGAGCAAACTGATAGTTGTAGAGGTGACGGATTGAATGAATAAGAACCATGAGACTCGAACGAAGAGGATTGAATTCATTGACTCGACAGCAGTTCTGGATTGAATGAATAAGGGAAATAGGTAAAGGAGCTAAGCGACCTTGTTTACTGTGTTTGACAGGAGAAGATCAATCAGCCGGCCGAAGGGAAGAAGATAAGCCAGCTAGCCAAGCCAGCCTATGTTCCAGAGTGAAATGACCAACAAAATAAGGGAGGGAATAGAGCCAAAGGTTACGGATTTCATGAATTGACTCTCCTGCCTGTAAAGGTTCTTCAATCAATTCATTCTCTTTTCCCTCATTCTGGAATGGTTCAGTCGCTGTTCTTTCTTTCTCTTCGTTTACCTCCATCAATAAGGGAAGGAGAATGAAGAAGGAGATTGATCTTTCATTTGATGAGTTTACAGGATTGAATGAATAATCAAGTAAATAGGGTCAGGGCATAGAGGTTCAGTCGAATGACTCTTTCGTTTCGGCTTAGTTTAGAGTGAAAGAAGGAAAAGGGTGTCGGTTTCGGCTTTCTCTTTTTCTTTTCTTTACTCGACTGTAAAGGTTCCTCACTCAAATAGCTTGACCTCCAGAAATAAGGCAAGCAAGGGAGAATATCGGGTCAGGGGCAGGCAGGTCAGGGAAGAGAGGTGATAAGATAAGGAATCAACTACAAGGGGAATAAGATTCGGATTACCTTGTAGATCGAATATCTCAAGCCAAGAACACTTTGTTTGAGATTCGAATCACTCCAGAAGCAAGATCGATCATGTCTAGCTTCAATGATTCTTGTTGATCAAATATCTCAAGACAAGAACACTTGATTGAGACTCGAATCACTCCACAAGCAAGATTGATCATGTCGAGCTTGAATGATTCTACATGCAACCTAAACTACATAGAATTGCAAAGAAACTTAGCCATTGGCTAAAGAAGAGCACAAATGCTTCTTTTACTATATTTTCCAAGTCTACCTTACAAATACAACATACATGGCTTTATATAGCCTCAAAATGAAACTATTAAAGGCATTCCAAAAGTTGTAACATTCACACTTTATGGCCATAATTAGCCATTATGTAAATGTAACCGAAATTAAATGAAAAGTCTTAAAATACAATAACTCTAAATTACTCTAAATTATAACCCACCCAAAATTTACAACAATCAAACTTTATTCTTCTTCAATGTAGCATGAATTGAAACATCTTTTTGATAATTTTGACAACCTTTTCTTCACATCTTCATTGAAGCATATTGTATGATTGATGTCTCTTGGTTCATATCAAGAGGAAAAGCTAAATGATATGAACCACGACCAAGGAATTTCCATACCTCAAGGTCCAATTACAAGGACGAGAGCCAAGAAGCTACAACAAACTTTATACAGTTATATTCAAGCTATGGTGAGCTCATCAAAGGAAATTCTAGAAGACGCTGGAGACCTCCCTTATATGTTGTGCAAAGTTGAGGTTCAAGAAAGAGATGAATTAAATGCACTTTAAGTTGCATTTAATGAACTCCACTGAATTTATCAAATAGTCCAAGAATGACTAATAAGCACATTTTATTATTTGCATTATTTAATTATAGTTTAACTATTTGTTTGTCATATTTAAATTAGTTTTAAATATAGGAGTTAAGGTTATATTGTAACCCACATAGGTTACTATATTCCACCATTAACTAGCCATTTAAATATGGAGGTTATGGGTATTTCTCATTTACTAGCCCATTTAATTTGGGAGTTATGTATGACATAGGTTAAGGTTGTAAAGGCTATATAAAGCCTTCTTTTCTTTGATTAGACATCAGATTTTGGAATTAAGAATAGAATTTCTATTTTAGCTTTGTTAAGAGCTAAACTTTCTTTGCAAATTCTTGTGTTTAGAACTTGCATGTAGAGTCATTCAAGTGGTATTGATCAAACCTCTTGTGGAGTGATTCGAATCACGAGTTTAGAAACGAGTTTTCTTTACTCTTGATCTTGATCATCAAGGTAATCCGTTCCATACTTTCCCTTGGGTTGATTTCCATATCACTAAATGAGTCAGTAGGCAGAGGAGAAAGATCAGTTCCATTAGGTTACGGTTCAGTAGTTTAGGAGCGAAGACCAAGGAAGACTGAGTTCAATCTGGGATCGGAGTTCAACCAAGTTCCATCTGGTGAGTTCAGTAGTGATTTCGTTTACCCAGCCAGTGAAAGAGTGTTTGAAGGCCGGCAGAGTCCATTCAGTAGCAGCTTTACCTCAATAAAGAATAGTGAAATGAAAGAAAGAAGAAATCTGGAAAAGAGTCAAGAAGGAGTACGGAATCTTTAGTATTGATCTTTTACATTGAAGGGAGAGTACAATGAATTAGCTTACCGTATGTAAGAAGGAAGGAATAAAGAGGGAGAGGAGTCAAAGAAGGGACATTCTTTCCTTTCAACACTTGATTCATAATGTAAGGTTCCTGCTCAGTAGTTCAGGTCATATCGATTCAGTCTTTCAATGAAACACTTTCTCATCCAGCTGCTTTACTCACGAGAAGAGGAGAGGTTCCTGGGCAGGCAATGGAATAGATTGACCTGATGATTGATCCTCCTATTTACCAAGTGAAAGAGAAAGTTAATTCATTAGTGGTTTTACCTCCTAATCCTGAAAGAAGCGAGAGGAAAGAAATCCAAAGCTGTTAAGAAGGGGAATCAGAAAGCAAAGATCAGAGACACTAAAACAGTGAAACCCTTGGGAAAGAAGTCCAATGAATGAGTTTACAGGATCGAATATGAATTGATGACTCTACTGGAAAGGACAGGTGATTGAGCGAAGCAGCTTTACCTTGTCTTTGAAGGAATAGAAATAGGAAGACAAACAAAGCAATGAAACTCGAAGAGGAGAGAGAGGGGCAAAGCAACGAGACAAATAGCTTTACCGTTCAAGCAAGAATAGTCAAAGAAGGGGAATGAGGTTACAAGAGAGTCCATTCAATCAGTAGGAGCTTGAGGGAGAGGAAATGAAGACGATTAACTCCTTTCCCGAGTTCATTCAATCTGTCTTGCTTGAGTCTTGCTGCTTTACCGAGTTCATTCAATCTATCTTGCTTTCATAAGGAGAAGTCTCCCTTATTTCCTTTTATTCAACAAAGACCGTAAACTCTCCTCTGGCTTGAGTCTGACAGTTCACTCTAACGAATCAATAGTCTTTTTTCAATCAAGAAATAGAGTATAAGGTACGGGAAGATAAAGAAATATTGTTCACTCAAGTAATAGAGAGAGGGGTGAAACCGCGAGACCAAAGGGAGAGGGTGGCGGTTTCTTTCGTCTTGACTTCCTTACTTCAGGATCATGAATCTTTGCTTATAATCGAGTAAATGAAGAATAACTGCACAAGGTCATATCATATTGGTTCAGGGGGGAAAGAAGTAATAGGAAAGAAAAGGAGCAGAGCAACTCGAGAGTGAGCTTCTCGTTCTCTTCGTTTACAGTTCCTTCATCAATAGGTGAAAGGGAAAGGAGCGAAAGCTGTGAGACCGAGTTTACGAGGCCAACGAGCGAAAGCTGCTCGAACCATAGCGAGAGGAGTGAAACAGCTCGACCGGTAGGGAGAGGAGTGAGGTCGAATGAATGAATCTTTCTCTTTTCGTTAAGTTACAGAGTGAGGTTCGTAAACTAGAATTAATAAGGAGTCTTTCAAAAAGCTGCTAATCCTTTGACTATCCCTTACAGCCGAGCATATTCAATCCTCTTCTCCTGTAAAGTGAAGGAGCGAAGCAATGAAACCTTAAGGGGAGGTGAAGGAGCGAAGACGAGAGGAAAGTTCTGTTCTTCAACTCCAATAGCTTTACCGAGTTAAAGAAGCCAAGGGAATATCGTCAAGACAAGAAGAGCAGTTCAATCCGGTTCCGGTCCATAAGTAAGAGGAGAAAGAATCATAGATGAAAGAAGGATTTCATATGCTTTACCTCCAAAGAAAGAGAAGCCGAGGTTCAGTAGGTCAGTCTCTCATTCTTGCTTGCTTGTTGAGTCTGAACTTGTTTACGAGGGGAAGGAGAATTCATAAGGAGTTTTGATATCTTTTACAGTTCCAGAAGGGTGAGGAAAGAAAAGAGAAGAGACCTATAGCACCTGCCTTTCCCTTGTTCAATCATAGTTCAACCCTCCCTCGTTCAGTAGTTTTGTCTCATGACTCTTTCGTTTTGTCTTCATTTACAGTGAATAAATAGGAAAAAGAAGAAGAGGAACCGTTACATTTGGCACAGTTACTACTAGGAATAGTTACACCAGAAACAGCGAGGGAAACACCTCATATACGCACCACCGACTTTCGGGCATGAGTAAACAAAAAACAGAAAGATTAGGTATAGGAAGCCCACCTCACAAAGAAAGAAGGGGCAGCCCCTAATCCGAAGTATCCCGTGTGTCCTCCTTCCCGCAGTTTGCCAGTTCGATTCGGTACAGAATGCCTTCCTCTGGCGTTGGGTTATCCCCTATTTGTTTGTCGCAACACTTCGGCCAAACGCAAGAGACGGGAATTATGCACAAAAGACTCCTTTTGAAAAATAAGTGGCCATGTTCTCTCTTCCGCCCGAGCTCCCATAATGGAACTATATGAGGAATTCCCACTAAACCCTTCCTCCCCACTTGGTGGAGCTACAAGTTGCAGTGGCCATACTGCGTAGTCCTCCCCTTCCTCGGTTCTGGAGATTAAGTAACCCAGCCGACCGGTCCTCTTTCTTGAACAGGCGCTTGTGAGGAATCGACCGAACCTCACCACCTCT
Source organism: Cucurbita moschata (assembly GCF_002738365.1). Classification (NCBI taxonomy): domain Eukaryota; kingdom Viridiplantae; phylum Streptophyta; class Magnoliopsida; order Cucurbitales; family Cucurbitaceae; genus Cucurbita; species Cucurbita moschata. The sequence continues at coordinate 135,310 of NW_019268583.1, read as the reverse complement.
AATTACCATTAGTACACTTCCATTCCTGGCTTCCCCTATTCTCTTGAAAGGATCTCCAAATGGGAACTTAGAAGGCGGCACCATAGACTCGCAACTCTCTTTTTTCTTCAATGTGGGAGCAAAGTCGATTAAGGAAAACACTCCTCCTCCTCCTGCCTTACGAAAGCCGGTCTCGAAAAGGTGGCACAAGAGGACCTCACAACCTCTTCTTTCAGGTTGATCTTCCTCCGAGCCGAAGCCCCTCATTTGACTTGCCCCACAAAGGGCCCCTCCCTTGTGAAAAAGTACCCAGCCTCCAGCGAACACGGCCAAGACTCCCTTCTTTCCAAGTGGCGCCTTAGCCTTTGCAATTCCTCTCATCTTTCTGTTATGAGCAAGGCCTCACAGTCATTATACAAAAGGGTCCGGCTCCTCCCTTTATTACGATCCAAGGGCCCAGGGGACCCAAGGGACTCACTCCCCTTTACCAGAACAACCTTCTAATTCGCTGCAAGAGCCCTTCCTTTGCCCCAGGACCTACACCCGGGGCTCCTGTCTCTGACATCGTGGGCTCAGTGGGGGTGGGGACCTTCCTTCTTCTTTGGATACAACCCTAGAGAGTTGCGATGACGCGCGATTCTTCCAACCCCTTAATATTAGAGGAAAACCAGAGCCTAACGAACCTTGTCCGGAGGGGGCCCTCCTCTTTCATACTGGCTGGAAGTTTGTTCGCGATCATCACCATCGACACATTCTTACGTTTCTGAAAGACTCCACCATAACCATACTTAGAGTCCAATCGGCACTCTTGCCCATCCAATACCTGAAGAATCGTGTTCGAATAAACCGTACCTTCTTCCGTTACCCCAAACATGCCCGACGACTCACTCGGCTGATGAAATTTGTCAAAGACCCAAAGGTCATAATAGTCATGAGCTCCGGTAAAGTCATTACGACGCGAGCTTGCAAAGTCAATATTTAGCACCTTCTGTAACATTTGAAAAACCAGCGTTTTCTGCGTACTAGGGGACCCATGGAAGAACATTTTCTTTGTCTTCAGCGGCCTACGAAAACATAATTGACATGCCACCCAGTCCAGTAGAAGATACTTGATATGATAAGGAATCAATACAAGGGGAATAAGATTAGGATTACCTTGTTGATCAATTGTCTCAAGGCAAGAACACTTGATTGAGATTCGAATCACTCCACAAGCAAGATCGATCATGTCTAGCTTGAATGATTCTTGTTGATCAAATATCTCAAACACTTGTTTGAGATTCGAATCACTCCACAAGCAAGATTGATCATGTCGAGCTTGAATGATTCTACATGCAACCTAAACTACATAGAATTGCAAATAGCCATTGGCTAAAGAAGAGCACAAATGCTTCTTTTACTATATTTTCCAAGTCTGCCTTACAAATACAACATACATGGCTTTATATAGCCTCAAAATGAAACTATTAAAGTGATATGAACCAAGAGACATCAATCATACAATATGCTTCAATGAAGACGTGAAGAAAAGGTTGTCAAAATTATCAAAAGATGTTTCAATTCATGCTACATTGAAGAAGAATAAAGTTTGATTGTTGTAAATTTTGG
>NW_019268583.1:121250-133402 GCF_002738365.1 Cucurbita moschata | reverse complement strand
CTAAACTACATAGAATTGCAAAGAAACTTAGCCATTGGCTAAAGAAAAGCACAAATGCTTCTTTTAATAAATTTTCCAAGTCTGCCTTACAAATACAACATACATGGCTTTATATAGCCTAAAAAATGAAACTACTAAAGGTATTTCAAAAGTTGTAACATTCCTACTTTATGGCCATAATTAGCCATGATGTAAATGTAACCGAAATTAAATAACAAGTCTTAAAATACAATAACTCTAAATTACTCTAAATTATAACCCACCCAAAATTTACAACAATCAAACTTTATTCTTCTTCAATGTAGCATGAATTGAAACATCTTTTGATAATTTTGACAACCTTTTCTTCACGTCTTCATTGAAGCATATTGTATGATTGATGTCTCTTGGTTCATATCATAAAGGCATTACAAAAGTTGTAACATTCACACTTTATGGTCATAATTAGCCATTATGTAAAGGTAACTGAAATTAAATAAAATGACTTAAAATACAATAACTCTAAATTATAACCCACCCAAAATTTACAACAATCAAACTTTATTCTTCTTCAATGTAGCATGAATTGAAACATCTTTTGATAATTTTGACAACCTTTTCTTCACATCTTCATTGAAGCATATTGTATGATTGATGTCTCTTGATTCATATCAATACTTTTCCTCAATTTCTTCAATTGAGTATTCCGCGGGGTAACCCGCCCCTTTTAGGTACCCTTCTATCCTTTCTTCAAAAGAAGTTTTCATCATTCGCAACACCTGTAAGTCCTCATGAGCTTCTTTGATTCCCGGTAATGAGGAGAATCGCTCCCCCATAAACTGCGAATCTTCATCTAGTTCCAAAACATTATGCATCTCAGTTAATCTCTCAATCCTCCTTTCCGACACCGATTCCTTCATTTTTCTATGTCGAGATCTACAATGAACCAGTTCCATAAAATCTCCTTCTGTAAATTCTCCCCAAACGTACGGCGAGCGATCTTCTTTCAACACGTATTGCACAACTGTGGACCAAGCTTCTTTATGGAATTTCACATCAATCGAACTACCCTCCCATTCCTTAAATGCATTTCGAACAAACTTCACGACAGTCCAACGCGAAGCTTCCGTAAGCACTCCAACATGGTAGTGCAGGCCCTCTTCCTCATGCGATTCTGTCGTCGCAACAATAATTGATCTGCAGACAAAAACACCTTTCATTCTTGCACTCCCATTCCTTTTGTAATTCCGGACCTTTTATCCACACGCGTTAACGTAATTAATCAAAATCTTCTAAGAGACAAAGAAGAAACTTCACACATTCCCGAGGGGACCATCGTTCCGCTGTTGATTGGCATAGTATTATTGTTCTTTAGTTGGGGAAGATACATTAAGTTCTTCCGGGAGAACAGAACCGGCTGGGCCCAACTGCACATGAAACAACCCGGGCTCGCACAGCCCAGGCGATTCTCCCTACGTAAACCGGAAAAATAAGATGAAACCGACACAAAATACATGATCCCTCACTCCTCTCCCTTTGGTCGAGCTCTTTCACTCCTCTCTCCATAGGCAGAGGCCCTTCCCTACTTTACCTATTTAACGAGGGCAATCAAAAAAAGGTGAAGGAGAATGAAAAGGGGAATTAATCTTGAGTTCAGTCGAAACACTTTATGAATAAGGAAACAGAATATATATATATGCTTTACCGAGTTCAAGAGTGAAAGAAGAAGAAGGTGAAGTGAACTCGAATGAATGCTGCTTCCCCATCAACTGCAACAAAAGAATGGATTGATTAAGGTGACAGAATGTTATCAGGAGACGAAGGAGCGAAGCTGCGAGACGAGAAGAGGAGAAAAGAGCTACTTCATATGCTTTACCGAGTTCAATTCGTCAAAGGTTTGAGGTTGAGTCGAATGAATCTTTCTTCTTCTTCTTTTCTTCCTTAACCCTATTTATTTACCTTGTGAAAGAGTGCAATCAGTCTCTTCCATCCTTCATGCCTTGTTTACAGTTCTTCAATCAGATGAAGGAGAAAGAAGAAATAGGAATAGAGCCGCAGGAGAGAGATAGTTGTAGAGGTTATGGTCAGGTAATAGAGTCAAAGGTTCTGGAGTTCAGCCTATTTACCTCCTAAAAGAAGAAATAGGGAAATATCAGTTCAAGTTCATGAGTTCAGTTCGTAAATCGTAAACTCTCATTAATCGATAGTCTTTGGTTACAGTTCCGAAAATGATTGAGTTCAGTCTAATTCTTCGATAGTCTTGATTGGCAGTGAACGAGAATGAATCTTGAGGAGAAGATCAAGAGAAAGAATGAAGAGAGAGTTTCGGAGAAGAAAAAGAGAAAGAAGGAAACTTGAGTCTTTCCTGACAGTTCACTCTCATTTCTTCTTTGATAGTCTTGACTTATGAATTACCTCGGCCCATTTGACTGGGATTTTAATGTTTTACAGTTATATGGGGATAGAATTTCTTTTCTTTCAGCTCCTGCTATTAGTGAAAAAGCTCTGACGAACTTTTATAGTTATATATGTGGATAGAATTTCTTTTCTTTCAGCTCCAGCTATTAGGGGAAAACCGCTTTTAATGTTTTACCCTTATGCTGGATACAAAATATTTGATTGAAGCTCCAGCTATTAGGGAAAAAGCAATTACGAACTTTTACAGTCATATGGGATAGAAAAGAATTTATTGAAGCTCCAGCTATTAGTTCAAAACCTCTTACGAACTTTTACAGTAGTAAAGCATCAATTTCTTTCTTTTTTCTCCCCTCTTTCAAACACTGTCAAGTCTCATTAATGTTTCGTCGTCTTCTTGTTTCCTTACTCTTTAGTCGTCTTAATCTTTCGTGTTTACTATTCAAGAGTGAAAGGATAGGTTCACGTTCAGTAGCTCAGGGAAGTCTCATGAGTGAAAGAAGGGCCGGACTGAGGTAGTTTCGTCTCATAAGTAGTTCAGTCTAATTCATCAATAGGTTGGTTGGTTAATATCTCATTCTTCTTTCGTTTCGTTTCTTTCATCTTTCTTTCGTCTTTCGATACAATCAAATACAAATAGAAAGGCCCAATTCATTGGGATTTCCCTATTAGGGAAGTTCGGGGCAAGCGGATCATTTATGATTCAGAGGATGAGCTTCAAGAGAATGATTTGGAGTTCGTTCTTCCAAAGTGGAACCATGCAGTACCAGACACGAGATAGATCTTCCAATCCAAAGAACAAGGCTTTTTTCGAAGCAATTCATTGTTGGCCCCTACGGATCTGCTCTTTTTCCTATTCAAAGATCAGCCCCCTGACTCTTTCTTTGTTTTCACATCGAGAATTTTTTGAAGATGAAGAAATGTCAAAGGGGCTTCTTACTTCCCAAACGGATCCTCCTACATCTATAATCTATATATAAAGGTATCATAGACAAGAAATGTGAATTGTTGATTAATCGTCAGAAATGGCTTAGAACCAATAGTTCATTATCTAATGGATCTTTCCGGTCTAATACTCTTGAATTCTCAGTATGTATTTATAACTCTCTTCCTATCTAAGTTCCTATCTAACGGAACGCTATTGGATCAAATGACAAAGACATTGTTAAGAAAAAGATGGCCCGGATGAAATGCAAATTTGCTTCATGTTAGATTTCCCATTCCTTAGCCGTAAAGATATGTGGCTATGAAAGAGGGATTAAGTGGAACAGAATTGGCCGGGTGGTAGGGTGGTGGAAACGCTTCTTTCTTCACAGACAGTGTAGTGATAAGAAAATGTGCTAATGCCGTTGACTCAGATCCAAGCCGGAAAGTGGTTGATGACGACTTTGAGTAGTAGGACTAATTCATCACAAGAGGTTTAATCCCGAGAGCCTTCTTCCCTTGAGCGGCTCCTTCGCCCTACGGGTCTCACAGCTTTTGCTCCTTCGCCCAGCTCGCCTTTTTCGAGACTTATCACTCCCTCCAGCTAGACCATGAAAAATGGAACTTTTCCACCCCACTGGGAGATTGATTAATCTTACGTAGGATAGGCAAAGCATCCGGGACTATTATCTGGTTCCTCCCCCATTCATATTCAAATCTCTTTAGGTTGAACAAGAAGAATCTACAGGCGCAGGAGAATCATTCAGGGTCTCAGCTAGCTGCCATGTATATCTCTTCCTGGGTAGACATCCACCCTGACAAACAAACAAGGGCGTCGAAGAAGCGAACCTCACGAGACTAAGGCTATCAACTTCTCGAGAGATTTCCTAAGTGCTCACGGATCCATTCTGGCGACCACTTTCCTTCTATTTGCCTCCTACACTGAACGATAGGCCAGACTATGCACGACCAGAGAGCGAGCTTGCGTGTCCTTTCCCTCAGTTGCCTTATTGGCTAGCTACAGAGGCTAACTCATATCTATAATGGATAGATAAGAGAATTCCTCACTCTTTATAGTCAGTCCACTGGGAAAAAACTAAGAACATCGAAGGCAAGTCATCTGGTATGCTAAACTCAAAAGCCAACTACCTTCTATCTCCTGGGCTCATCAACAGCTATAGAAAGAACTCTTAGCTTAGCTATTGAGCTACGAGGAGAGAAAGAAGAAGAAGAAGAATATCCTTATCCTTCTTCTTTGTTCGGAATGGAATAGCGTGTCGGTCTTTAGTTCAAGGATTAGTCCCCTGAAAGACAAGAAAAAAAGGAGGAAAGCTCAAAGCCAATAAAAAGAAAAACGCACGAAAGGGGTCTATCTGTCCATGAGTAGCCATTCATATGGGAAATTGGGCCCGTCCATTGATCAAGGTAGCCAAAGGCATCAACAGGTAGCTTCCGAGCTCCTAGCATCGAGCTCAAGGAAGTGAGGAATGAAGGATAGGCCGGCCGAAGGTAGGTTCTCTGGTGAATCCCATGCAGTCATTCATTAAGGTTGAGCATTAAGGTCCTATAGGCCTTAGGTTGTCAGAATAGAGTAAATATGAAGGAAAGAGAAGAAGGCCGATCTTGAATCGAACCTGCTCATAAGCTCTCTTTCAAAAGGCCCAGGAGAAGATGAATAAAGATCCAGATAGAATGTTTGTTTGGCTTTCTCAATCGCTTTCTCGGCCGTGCAGTACGTACTTCTACTTCTGTTTGGAGATTCCTTACTTAGTTAGGACTTTGATTGACTAGAGTAGCCCCTATGTATCCGAAGGCGCCCTTTTGTTTGTTTATGCCCCTTAAACGTTATTTGGCTTATAGTTAAGTGGATCTACCTCGTTCAGTAGAATCCCAAGAAGAAAATGTCACCAAAGCGGGAGGCAGGAAAACATACCGACGCAGCGTAGTGCCTTTGATGAATGTAGACCGGAAAGGAATAGGACTTTCTATTTCTAGTAGTTCCTTCTTCGAAAGTCTAAACTTTGTAGATGGCTTTAAGGGTGAAAACTAGGAGGTGGGCTTGGTCTTCACTAACACAATCTCGGGCCGTACTTTCTTCTCGAATTCCTCTGTCTTCCCGGAGCTACCTGTCTTTGAACTTCATTCCTCAATTGATGGATGGAGCTTTCATTTCACACTTCCTCGTAAATCTTCCATATTCCCTACTGGGTGAGCCTCACGACTTCCCTTTGACTTCGGACTGAGCTTCGTTTGCCTGCGAGAAATTGAACAAGTGACTCACTTCTCTGGAGCTTGACTAGAAACTAGAAAGAGCTTTGACTTCGTTCAGTGCCTATAATTTGATTCTTGACTGGTGCTATCTATAAACCAACAATCGTCAGCCTTGGGCGGAATCTGAGCTTTCGCTTCTGTTGGTCGATTTAGCTTCAACTTATTCATTCAATTTTGTTATTGTTTTTCACTTATTTATTTGATTGAAAATTCTTCTTGTTTGTTGAAGATTGTCGGGCCCCGCTTTGACTGATTTGATTCTTGTTTCTATCTTGAGTACCTATTGAAAGTGAGAATTGAATTACTGAAGCTACGTTGGTAAACTACCTGGCTAACACTCGTGAGAAAGGTCTTTGACTAAACCTGCTAACAAAGAGGGTGTGGTTTGATTGGGGGGTGAACCACCTAGAATGACTATGGCTTGCTTTGTTATTAAAAACTGATGAAAGGTAGATTGGCTTGCCTCAATGATAGCTAAATCTTTCATATTGAATTGACCTATAATATACAGACTAAAGATAAAGAGTAGCCCTGCTTTTTCTTCTTCGCTCCCTCTCCTGAGATTCTCTGTTTTGTGGCCGATAACTCGATTCGAGATTAGAAAGCCCAGCTCCTTTGAGCAAGTTCACTATGAATTGCATTACCTTCTATATATCTCTCGCCTATTCCTTTTCGCTAACTATTTATTGAGATATCTCACACCATCCTATAACTAGCCTTACCGCAAATATCAAGCGAGGAGAACGAATGAATGAACTATTCTTAATTACCCGACTATCGGCTGACTCTTAGAGTGTAGAGTGACTCTTCTTCGGAAGCTTCTAGCCAGTCTCTGGTCTGACTATTTATTCTAAATAGGGGTCAAGCAAATACTGTAACTGCTGGCAAAGCAGTCCTTTCTTCAAAGACTATTGTGGTAGGAACACATTCTTCGAGCGGTATTCTAACTTGAAAGAAAGTCAAAGCTATAGTGATAAGATATGGAATCAACTACAAGGGGAATAAGATTCGGATTACCTTGTTGATCGAATATCTCAAAGCAAGAACACTTGATTGAGATTCGAATCACTCCACAATAAAGATCGATCATGTCTAGCTTGAATGATTCTTGTTGATCAAATATCTCAAACACTTGTTTGAGATTCGAATCACTCCACAAGCAAGATTGATCATGTCGAGCTTGAATGATTCTACATGCAATCTAAACTACATAGAATTGCAAAGAAAATTAGCCATTGGCTAAAGAAAAGCACAAATGCTTCTTTTACTATATTTTCCAAGTCTCCCTTACAAATACAACATACATGGCTTTATATAGCCTCAAAATGAAAGCATTCCAAAAGTTGTAACATTCATACTTAATGACCATAATTAGCCATTATGTAAATGTAACCTATAAAGTAAATAAAATGTCTTAAAATACAATAACTCTAAATTACTCTAAATTGTAACCCACCCAAAATTTATAACCATCAAACTTCATTCCTCTTCAATGTGACATGAATTGCAACCTCTTTTGATAATTTTGACAACATTTTCTTCACATCTTCATTGAAGTATATTGTATGAATGATGTCTCTTGGTTCATATCATGATGTCTCTTGGTTCATATCATTCTCCACTTCTTCAAGAGGATTCGTCCTCGAATCTATTTGTGAAACTTTGCTGCAAAACATAAGATATGAAAATACAAAGGCCCTCACAACAATCTCTCATGTGTATACAACACTCAAGGATTTTTTTTTTAGGCCACTCTATTTACACAAATGAAGCTCTCATTCTCACCTCTCAAAATTGTAAATATAGCAAAGATTGAATTTTGAACTTTGGGTCGATTAAAAACTAAAAAGAAAAAAACAAATTGAAAAGAAACGCAAAGGAAACATATATCCGATCTTGAGCCTGAAGCTCTGATACCAAATGATAAGATAAGGAATCAACTACAAGGGGAATAAGATTCGGATTACCTTGTTGATCGAATATCTCAAGGCAAGAACACTTGATTGAGATTCGAATCACTCCACAAGCAAGATCGATCATGTCTAGCTTGAATGATTCTTGTTGATCAAATATCTCAAGGCAAGAACACTTGTTTGAGATTCGAATCACTCCACAAGCAAGATCGATCATGTCTAGCTTGAATGATTCTTGTTGATCAAATATCTCAACGCAAGAACACTTGATTGAGATTCGAATCACTCCACAAGCAAGATTGATCATGTCGAGCTTGAATGATTCTACATGCAATCTAAACTACATAGAATTGCAAAGAAAATTAGCCATTGGCTAAAGAAAAGCACAAATGCTTCTTTTACTATATTTTCCAAGTCTCCCTTACAAATACAACATACATGGGTTTATATAGCCTCAAAATGAAAGCATTCCAAAAGTTGTAACATTCATACTTAATGACCATAATTAGCCATTATGTAAATGTAACCTATAAAGTAAATAAAATGTCTTATAATACAATAACTCTAAATTACTCTAAATTGTAACCCACCCAAAATTTATAACCATCAAACTTCATTCCTCTTCAATGTGACATGAATTGCAACCTCTTTTGATAATTTTGACAACATTTTCTTCACATCTTCATTGAAGTATATTGTATGAATGATGTCTCTTGGTTCATATCATATAGGCTAGTTGCAGTGCCATCTTCATCTTCTAGTTTGCCGCGGACTCTGCTCTTAGCCTTTCTCTCACCGCTAACGTAGTTCTACTTCTATTATTTCGTTTTTCTTTCTTTAAACCTATCATGATGTTATAATCTGATATTCTATTCATTCGATAATAAATCCATACTATCTCAGTTGGGATAGATAGATATAACCCAACTGATATAAAGAATGCTACCATCAAACCTAAACCAACAAAAATCTGAGAATGATTATGGGAGTCTTTCTTCAATAAATCCAACCCTATGAAAGCCATGTGCATAATAATCCATATTAAGAAATTCAGAATAGAAATACAAAAATGATTTCACCGAGAGAATACCATACGGCGCATACCCGTACCAAACAGTACAACCAATACCGGGACAAGAACTATAATACGACCATAGATACCTAATCAATAAGTAATGAGATCAACCAAGCATTACTGAATCTTAAAGATAGTACTTACTTCTTTCGGTCATTCATCAAAAGGAAAGACGAAAGATTCCTTCTTGATCTTGATCTGATCCTCTCAATTCCTTCTTTCACTCTTGAACTCAGTCTCGCTCTTGAACTACTTTTAGTCTTTCTCCTTACTTAACTACTGAACCGTAACCTCTATTGCCTTTGCTACTTTACCTGATTAAAGAGTCAAAGAGGAATACTCCTTCCTATTAAAGAAATACTCCTTTACCAGATGGAACAGTAAGAAGAATCAACCTTTTCCTGGGCTTGTCTCCTTTCTTTCTTTACTTACTTACCTATTTAGCTTATTCATTCGAGTTCACGTGAACTCCTTTTCCTATTCCATTGCCTGTCCCTGACGCGGGCGGATTGAACTGTCTCGTTGCTTCCCTCCTCTTTCTTGATTATTCTTTTCCTCTCCTGTCTGTAACCAAAGACTGACCGAAAGATGAAGACGACTCTCAACCTGAAACTTTTTCCTTCTTTCACTGTAAGAAAAGAAGAATCAGGGGCTGCATTGTCCTGTCCTTTCCAGTCTCGTCGAGCTTCTTCTTCCTTCACCTCTTCTCGTCGAGCTTCTTCTTCCTTCACCTCTGGGATGTCAAATATATATATCTTTTCTCACCCCATAGTGTATGAGACAAATATATGCATTTTGATTAGGATCCTATTCTATGGTTACGATTCTACCATATATCTTTCATTTCTAAATCGATCTGATGGTATAGACGCTTATGATCTCACCCTCTATGCCATGCGGTAATGATGACAGGCATTACGACCTTTACCACAACGATGCTGTCCATAGATCAAATTCTTTAGTGGATTGGATTTTACTTGATGTCTACGGCTCCATTGCGTGTGCTCGGGGTAGAAGTTTTGTATAAATGTATCGCCATGCTATAGAGTCTTTTGATTTCAGTTCTTTTCTTTCTAAGAAAGAGGGGAATAGAATAACCCGGTTGAAGCGTAATGAGAGGATTGGAACCGGTGACAGACATTGTGTACCCAAAACTAAAGGAGCTACCAAGCTGCGCTACATCCCTTGAAATTGGTCTACGGTGGTCATTGTAAAGAATCTATCCCTGCCCTGTTTTCTAAATCATTATTTCCTCTATTGGTTTTGATTTTATATACTCATACTCATCCCACCGCTCCTACCAACGGTTTCCTGACTTATGAGCAAAACAAAAGTGTGATAAAAAAGAATCCGCCCTTTCAATAAGCGAGGCTTTCCCGATCGAAATATTTGCATGCGAGAGAGATACCAATTCTGCCGGTTAAGCGAGCCCCGCTGCCTCCACCCAGACAAAAAAGGAAAAGGTGAGCGCCGGGAGCGATTTAGTCGGGGGACACTTTGACTTGACTTTGACTCATTAGATTCAGTAGTAGGTTTTTCCTAAATTGGCTTGGTTACACTCCCGAGAACAAATGATGGAAAGATTTCGGAATGCGCATGGCACCCCAGACATTTAACCCGAGAGATTGGCCAGGTTAGTGGGACAGATTTTGGCTACGCTTCAACCTCGTGAGAAGTTATTCTACCAGTACCAAAAGAGATCTCAGTCTCAAGAGAGAGGAGAGGTATCATATCATGTGTAACGAAAACAGACATGACACAGAAAGTTGCTAGTATAGTATAACTTGCTCACACAGAGGGGTCTGAAAGAAAGCTTTTCAGGAAAGACTGGTCGGGGCTCTGGAGAGGAAGAAATAATCTACATCGTGATCGATGCGAGCAACAAAGTAATGAATGGTGTCCTCTCGGTCTCATTGCTTTGCTCCTAAACCTGAACCTATCCGGTCTGTCTCTTTTATTTCAGGAACTGTAAACATTCCTTCTCCTTATGCATTCTCCTGAACCTTTACAGTCTCACCACATATGAAAGAGCTAAAATAAAAGCTGCTATCGGTCTCACTCCTTCAAGCGCGTAAAAGTCAATGTGAGCTACCACAGAAGAATTGTTCGTTCGCTTCCTTCTCATCTATCTTGCATTTCTCTTTTCTTCTTTCACGAGGTAAAGCAGAATTGTTCGTTCGCTTCCTTCTCATCTATCTTGCATTTCTCTTTTCTTCTTTCACGAGGTAAAGCAGCTAATTTCGTTCGCTTCCTTCTCATCTATCTTGCATTTCTCTTTTCTTCTTTCACGAGGTAAAGCAGCTAATTCATTTACTCGACTCTAAGGGTTTAACTATTTGACGATCTCTGATCTTTTCTTTCCCTTCAAACACAATAAACGAAGAAAGACGAAAGAGTTTGAGAACTGAACTACTGAACCTGTCCTTTACAGTCTTTGAATAAATAGGGAGACGAAAGAAAGAGAAATTCTCCTCTTTACAATTCTAAATCATAAGACAAAGAGAAAGAAGGAAGAAGACTCAGAAAACATTCTCCTTCACTCCTTCGCCTGTCGATTGAACCCATTGCCTGAACTACTGAACGAACTAAACTCATGAACCTTTTCCTATCCCTTACGGTCTCCTTCGCTCCTCTTCGTTCCTATTCTCTGGTGAACCTGTATTACCATCAGTTATTGTACTCGGTCCTGCTCTTGAACTACTAAACCTGACCCTATTGATTCTTGAACAGTAAAGAAGGGAACCAGCCGGCCCTATTCTTTAACTGCTCTTTGCTTGCCTCTCCTATTTGTAAGCAAGATTCATTATCCTGAACCTTACCATCTGTTATTATTCATTATTCAAAGACTGTAAACTCGAGAAAGCTATTTGAAGAACCTGCCCCTCTCGATATTACCGGGCCTGACCCTATGTTCTTTTTTTTCTTATTAATAGGTTTTTGGTTCACTCGACCTACTGCGGCAAATGCTTGTCAAAAGGCATTTGTAACTGTCTTTCTCCTTATTCTCTTCCTATGAAATCCTTTTCCTTTCCGGTGGAGTCAATGAATGAAATGAAACCCCTATTTATTTAGTTCGTGAAAGAATAGTCTTTCCCTTGTTGGCAAGGTGAAGGAGAAAGAACCGAAGATCGATGCGTTAGATTGAACTGCAAAATATCAGGTAGAGGAGAAAACTTCATATCAGCTTCCCTTCCCTTCTTTCACTCTGTAAACTCATGAACTACTTCCCGAACCAGATTGAACTCTTGAACCTTTCTAGTCGGTAAAGCCTATTCTTGATCCGTCACTTATTCGTCTTGAATTGCCTCTCCTCTCTTGTCCCCGGTTCCTTGTCTGACTGCTTGCTTGGCTCCTGCCCCTGTCCCTTCTTTCACTCTTGTCCCAGATGGAACTGTCTGTAAAGTGTCTTGGCTGATTCGGTTCTCCAACTCGGGTTGAACAAGGGAAATAGGCAGAATAGGCTGATCAGCTCCTTCGCCCTATTGATCTGCTGCTCCTCCTTCCGCTCTCCTTGTCGAGTTGTGGGTGGGCTCGCTCCTCTTTATTCTTGAACTGATCTTTCTCCTTAACCTCTA
>NW_019268583.1:88016-121240 GCF_002738365.1 Cucurbita moschata | reverse complement strand
TTCTGCCGGTTAAGCGAGCCCCGCTGCCTCCACCCAGACAAAAAAGGAAAAGGTGAGCGCCGGGAGCGATTTAGTCGGGGGACACTTTGACTTGACTTTGACTCATTAGATTCAGTAGTAGGTTTTTCCTAAATTGGCTTGGTTACACTCCCGAGAACAAATGATGGAAAGATTTCGGAATGCGCATGGCACCCCAGACATTTAACCCGAGAGATTGGCCAGGTTAGTGGGACAGATTTTGGCTACGCTTCAACCTCGTGAGAAGTTATTCTACCAGTACCAAAAGAGATCTCAGTCTCAAGAGAGAGGAGAGGTATCATATCATGTGTAACGAAAACAGACATGACACAGAAAGTTGCTAGTATAGTATAACTTGCTCACACAGAGGGGTCTGAAAGAAAGCTTTTCAGGAAAGACTGGTCGGGGCTCTGGAGAGGAAGAAATAATCTACATCGTGATCGATGCGAGCAACAAAGTAATGAATGGTGTCCTCTCGGTCTCATTGCTTTGCTCCTAAACCTGAACCTATCCGGTCTGTCTCTTTTATTTCAGGAACTGTAAACATTCCTTCTCCTTATGCATTCTCCTGAACCTTTACAGTCTCACCACATATGAAAGAGCTAAAATAAAAGCTGCTATCGGTCTCACTCCTTCAAGCGCGTAAAAGTCAATGTGAGCTACCACAGAAGAATTGTTCGTTCGCTTCCTTCTCATCTATCTTGCATTTCTCTTTTCTTCTTTCACGAGGTAAAGCAGCTAATTCATTTACTCGACTCTAAGGGTTTAACTATTTGACGATCTCTGATCTTTTCTTTCCCTTCAAACACAATAAACGAAGAAAGACGAAAGAGTTTGAGAACTGAACTACTGAACCTGTCCTTTACAGTCTTTGAATAAATAGGGAGACGAAAGAAAGAGAAATTCTCCTCTTTACAATTCTAAATCATAAGACAAAGAGAAAGAAGGAAGAAGACTCAGAAAACATTCTCCTTCACTCCTTCGCCTGTCGATTGAACCCATTGCCTGAACTACTGAACGAACTAAACTCATGAACCTTTTCCTATCCCTTACGGTCTCCTTCGCTCCTCTTCGTTCCTATTCTCTGGTGAACCTGTATTACCATCAGTTATTGTACTCGGTCCTGCTCTTGAACTACTAAACCTGACCCTATTGATTCTTGAACAGTAAAGAAGGGAACCAGCCGGCCCTATTCTTTAACTGCTCTTTGCTTGCCTCTCCTATTTGTAAGCAAGATTCATTATCCTGAACCTTACCATCTGTTATTATTCATTATTCAAAGACTGTAAACTCGAGAAAGCTATTTGAAGAACCTGCCCCTCTCGATATTACCGGGCCTGACCCTATGTTCTTTTTTTTCTTATTAATAGGTTTTTGGTTCACTCGACCTACTGCGGCAAATGCTTGTCAAAAGGCATTTGTAACTGTCTTTCTCCTTATTCTCTTCCTATGAAATCCTTTTCCTTTCCGGTGGAGTCAATGAATGAAATGAAACCCCTATTTATTTAGTTCGTGAAAGAATAGTCTTTCCCTTGTTGGCAAGGTGAAGGAGAAAGAACCGAAGATCGATGCGTTAGATTGAACTGCAAAATATCAGGTAGAGGAGAAAACTTCATATCAGCTTCCCTTCCCTTCTTTCACTCTGTAAACTCATGAACTACTTCCCGAACCAGATTGAACTCTTGAACCTTTCTAGTCGGTAAAGCCTATTCTTGATCCGTCACTTATTCGTCTTGAATTGCCTCTCCTCTCTTGTCCCCGGTTCCTTGTCTGACTGCTTGCTTGGCTCCTGCCCCTGTCCCTTCTTTCACTCTTGTCCCAGATGGAACTGTCTGTAAAGTGTCTTGGCTGATTCGGTTCTCCAACTCGGGTTGAACAAGGGAAATAGGCAGAATAGGCTGATCAGCTCCTTCGCCCTATTGATCTGCTGCTCCTCCTTCCGCTCTCCTTGTCGAGTTGTGGGTGGGCTCGCTCCTCTTTATTCTTGAACTGATCTTTCTCCTTAACCTCTATGATGAGCTACTGAATCGACACCCTTTTCTTTCCTTCTTTCCCCCTTTCTTTCCTATTATGGATCCTTCCCCTTCCTTTGATTTGACGATATTCCCTTCCCTTCTTGAGTGGCTGGCTTCGCTACTTGTCTTTCTCTTTGATTGAGATTGTGGGCGATGTGCGTATATATATACTAAACTGTGTTCTTTATCTTTAAGTCATGTTTCATTCAATCAGGAAAGGGGAACCGGATTCGGTCATTCTCCTATTTATTGAGGAACTGATCTTGCTTGATCCTTTCTTGAACTGTAAAGTGGCTTCGCTCATTCGCCTATTCTATGTGGTTGGTCTCACAGCTGGCTTCACTCCTTCACCTTCAACCACCTATTCCATTTACCGGGTGGTTGATTGAACTTGGTCTCTTCTCTTTTCTTTCCCTTCCCCTATTTCTAGAGGTAAAGCTGCTAATTCATTGCCTCCCCCTGAGAGAAGAATTGTCAAAGATCAATACTCTACCTTAAACCTTTGCTTTGACTGATGAAACTACTCTTGATCCTGAGCTTATTCTTTCTGGTCTTATTGCTCTGCTCCTTCACAAGAATTCTCCTGACTGACCGGTTTGAACTCGTAACAGCTTCTCTCCTGCCTGTAAGAACCCAGACTGAGACTTTACAGTAAGGAAAGAAGAAAGAAAAGAGTACAGGAAAGAGATAGTGAAACCGGAACCTCTCCTCTTGGAGTAGGTAAAGCAGCTGGATGAGAGGAAAGCTATTCCATTGCCTTCTATACCTAATTTATTCAAAGACTGATCTTTCTCGTCTCACTACTTATTCCGGAATCTTATACTGATTGAACTAGGCTCGGTAAAGCAGCTTAGCTTCTCTCCTTCACTCTTTCTTGAACAAGGTAAAGCATATTCAGTATCTCTGCTCTTTTCTTTCACCTATGGATTCTTGAACGGGAAACTGGAGGAAAAGAAGAAGAAACCGAAAGAAACCCTCTCCTCCCTTTTCTCGTCTCGCGTCTTCTCCCCTGAACCTTCAAACACTTTGATACTATCCTATAAGAAAGAAAATGAGACAAAGAGAGAAAAAACCTTAAAGACAGATTGAACTCGATAAAGCAGCTAATGAATTGACTCTACTGTCTGTCTTCGCCTCTCCTCTTCTTTATGGTCTTTGCCTGAACCTTTATGACCTGAGCTACTTCTTCACCTATTGGTCTGTCTCATTGCTTCGTTCGTTCCTTAACCGATTTCTTTTTTAACTGATCGATCTTTCTCTGATCTGACTCCTGCCCCTAATTGAACTCTGTAAACTGTATTCTGATTCTTGAACTCAGTCTTTGTCTTCTAACTCTCCCTGAACTGTAAAAGATCAATACGGACACCTTATTCATTCTAAACTAAGACTGAACGAAAGAAGAATGAGAGTGAACTACCTAACTTGTACCTGAACTCTTTTACTCGAGCTACTTACTCATGAACCTATTCCTGATTGAATGAGGTAAAGCGATTTGATTGCCTTTTCTTTGACTCTATTACCGAAAGTGATTGTGAACAGTCAGTCTCGACTCAACTCAAGATTAATAAGAGTGTAAGTCAATCCTCAACTGACAATTCATTCTTTCTCTTCTCCTTTCTTTCATTGATCTTGATTCTAGAGCTACTTGACTTACTCATTCAACTTTTCCTCTCTGACCTTCAGTTCTTTCGAGTTCGTTATTCTTGAACAGTAAACTCCTGGACTATTTATTAGTTCTACTTCTGAACCTTACTTAACTCCCCTCTCTCTCCTGAACCTCGGCTTCTCCCCTTTCTTATTCATTATCCTCTATTCCTTCATTATTCTTTCACAAGGTATTACAGAACAGAAGTCAATCCTCAACTGAGGATTAATGAGAGTTCACTGTCAGGAAAGATGAAAGAGTTATTCTTTAACTGATCTTGATCCTTCACCTCTACACCTCGGTAAAGCAATTCCATTTCATTCACCTGTCGGTTGAACAATTCTATTTCCTTTACCTCGGCTGAGCTACTGCTACTGCTACTGCTACTGCTACTGAACTGGGCTCCTCTTTCTTGCTTGCTTTCACTCTTTTTCTGACTCTCTGGTAAAGCTGCTAATTAATTAATGGACTTTCCTGTAAGGGTTGAACTAACTATTTTCGACTCTCTTCTCTGTTCTTTCCTGAACAAGATGGAAGTAGGTAAATGGGTCAAGCTATTTTACGGTCTTGATAAGATAAGGAATCAACTACAAGGGGGTAAGATTCGGATTACCTTGTTGATCGAATATCTCAAGCCAAGAACACTTTGTTTGAGATTCGAATCACTCCAGAAGCAAGATCGATCATGTCTAGCTTCAATGATTCTTGTTGATCAAATATCTCAAGACAAGAACACTTGATTGAGATTCGAATCACTCCACAAGCAAGATTGATCATGTCGAGCTTGAATGATTCTACATGCAACCTAAACTACATAGAATTGCAAAGAAACTTAGCCATTGGCTAAAGAAGAGCACAAATGCTTCTTTTACTATATTTTCCAAGTCTACCTTACAAATACAACATACAAGGCTTTATATAGCCTCAAAACAAAACTATTAAAGGTATTCCAAAAGTTGTAACATTCATACTTAATGACCATAATTAGCCATTATGTAAATGTAACCTAAAGTAAATAAAATGTCTTAAAATACAATAACTCTAAATTACTCTAAATTGTAACCCACCCAAAATTTACAACAATCAAACTTCATTCTTCTTCAATGTAGCTTGAATTGAAACGATAATTTTGACAACCTTTTTGATATGAATCCAACAACTGATCACTTCCATGTACCCGAACGGGCAATTACAAGAAGCAATACAAAGAAGATTCAAGAATCAAATCAAGAAAATAATAGAGTGGCTGATATTGGAAAGTAATTAGAAGGCTTGCCTTTGGTAGTTGAACTACCAATTAAGACAATTTATTAATGCCTTCTTTGCTTCAATTTATATTTAATAGCATTTATTAATAGTTTGTATGAATTGCCTTATATTCTTCAATTTGCATTTAATAGCATTTATTAGTGGTTGGTGGCTGAACTTTATTTTGTTAGGGTTATCTTTTGGGCCTATTTAAAGGCATGTAATACTCATGTTTGAGGGATTTTAGTTGAATACAGAAAAAACCTTTGTGTTTTCTTGATACCCTTTTGGTGTTATTCTTTTTCAAATCTTGCTTTAGGTTTGATGTTTAAACCGATTCATTGAATTAGTTTTGATCAAGCTAATTCTGGAGTGAATTGTCTTGGTATCTAAGAGTGACCATCATAGATTCCAAGTTCGATCTAAGAGTCATTCATCTTCTAACCAGCTCTTGGTTGGAATCAATCCGTTAAGTTAGCTTTCTCTGTGAGCGTTTTGCAAGGATTCTAGAAGGACCTCTAGCTTTGCAAATTCCAGCATTGTAGGCGCTTATCACTTTTCTTCACATCTTCATTGAAGTATATTGTATGATTGATGTCTCTTGGTTCATATCAGGTCTCATTGCTTCGCTCCTCCCCCTGTCTCGTTGCTTTGCTCGCTCCTCTTTCTTTTTATTCTTGACCTCGGTAAATGTGTGTTTGTTTGGTTCTTGTTCACCTCTCACTACTTACTCATTCAGCTTTTCCTATTTCTTTCTTCATTTTATCCTGATCCTACTTATTCTTCTATCCTACTTGACTTGTCCCTGGATTCCCCTATTTCTTCATTCGAGTTAACTTCTTCCCTTTTTCCTATTTCTTTCTTCATTCTCTTTCTTGAACTCTGTAAAATCAAGTGTTTCAAGTCAAGCAGTCAACATCAGCAAAGAAGTAGAACTCTTCCTTGGGACAAAAAGCCCATACTTCTTAGTCTATTTTCGGGGGTGAAAGTGAAGTAAGAAAGACTAAAGGTAAGAGCCCTCTTAGAGTTAATTCGTTTCAGTATTTATTGACTATTGAATTAACTCGAGACGTAAGCCTGAGAATTCGGTTAAGGACTTCATTCCTCTCTGTCGAGACTTAGAGTTATATACCAGTGTGTCTGTGACTTCTTTTCTTTCTATTCTAGTGTACATAGTAGGGTTCAGTTAGCGCTAAGATCCGGACTAATTGAATTAGCAGTTAAAGAGTCGATCTTATCTATCTTTACGATGTCATAGTCCTTCTATTCTAATCATCGGGACAGCCAAGAGCAAATTGTACGCGCATAAGCCTGATTCATGTTGATTTGATGTGTCAAAGTAATCAGGTCCAACAAGTTCCTCATTTAGTTTTGGCGAATATCATTGAGCTTTTCCAGTTCTTTCTGTAAGGCGTCCAATGGTCTGTCTCTGGCATCCTTTATCCTTGACGTAATCCAATGTATGTATATTTGTCATCTTCTGGCACCCCAAAAAGAGGTTCTTCCTGCCTTAAGTAAGTTCGAAATTCGGCTGTTCGTTCTTTCTTGCTTGATATCTAATAGCTTAGAACCAATGAACCTTAACTCTGGGAACCCTGCTCTTGATTCTGCACAGCTTGTTCTTTAGGTATTTCTTGCTGTTTCATGTTTTCTTCAGCCATTAGACTTCTTCCCCTAAATTCAAGATAGATTCTATCTCCTCATTTGTAAGTTTGCTGTACGACTATAAATTCTAAATATGGATCCAAACCTTTCTCCTGCCTTAAAAAGGAAAAAGGGCATGTGGGATGGGGATGGATCAAAAGAGCTGTCATTCGCCGAAGCCAAATCCGCCAAATGGTAAAAGAAAAAGATTCTTCCCTGTTCACTGGAAAAAAGAGAACGAGACGCATCTCTTCGTTTGTAAACAAGCTCTTTTGACATAACCTTTTTGATTGGGGGGATAACCTGCCTCGCCAATCGGTTTCTGATTCAATCGGATTACTTAACGGAATAATGATAACGTCCNCCAATGGTCTGTCTCTGGCATCCTTTATCCTTGACGTAATCCAATGTATGTATATTTGTCATCTTCTGGCACCCCAAAAAGAGGTTCTTCCTGCCTTAAGTAAGTTCGAAATTCGGCTGTTCATTCTTTCTTGCTTGATATCTAATAGCTTATAACCAATGAACCTTAACTCTGGTAACCCTGCTCTTGATTCTGCACAGCTTGTTCTTTAGGTATTTCTTGCTGTTTCATGTTTTCTTCAGCCATTAGACTTCTTCCCCTAAATTCAAGATAGATTCTATCTCCTCATTTGTAAGTTTGGTGTATGACTCTAAATTCTAAATATGGATCCAAACCTCTCTCCTGCCTTAAAAAGGAAAAAGGGCATGTGGGATAGGGATGGATCAAAACAGCTGTGATTCGCCGAAGCCAAATCCGCCAAATGGTAAAAGAAAAAGATTCTTCCTTGTTCACTGGAAAAAAGAGAACGAGACGCATCTCTTCGTTTGTAAACAAGCTCTTTTGACATAACCTTTTTGATTGGGGGGATAACCTGCCTCGCCAATCGGTTTCTGATTCAATCGGATTTCTTAACGGAATAATTATAACGTCCTTTCTGCTCTCAACCCTGGCTTTAACCATAGAAGATGCCTTTCTTTCCTGCCCCATCTTTGCGATTTGCATATTTTGTTCTATTGCCGCTCTGTTCTGCTGAATTTGCGCTATTTCTTTCATCTGTTCTCAGGCAGTCTGGAGGCATGTCATTGACCGTAGCCAAATGCCACGCAATTTGTTGGGATGTTCAATGTATCAAGAGTCTCAAGAATGGGGTTCTATCCTGTGTTTCCGCTGTGGCTTTGGTAGGAAGAGCCATAACATTTAGAATGCTCGCACCTTCTTAACTTCAGCCATTTGGATGCGGTAAACATAAGAGTTGTATTCAATGTCTTTAACAACGATATCCTTGATAAAAGAATGTGTGTTTTCGGGGATTTAACTAAACGAATGAAAATATGAGCCAATATCCAGTTTGCAGGTTTGAAGAGGATGTAAAAGTGCTTTCTGCAACCTACCCATGATAGGCGAAATGAACATGTTCTTTTCACGTCTTTTTGCCTTTGTTTCCACAGTTGTGACATGGTGGAACCGTGGTCTAAAAAATCTCAAGTTGAAATATTCTCAACAATGGATAGTTTTGCCTCTTCAAGATGATCAGCGTAGGCTTTCGGAAGACCAAGTTTAATGGGTTCTCGATTCCTTCTTTGCTCAATCCATTAGGAAGAGAACAAGATAACCTGGTTTTAAAGGGAAAGACGATCAAAACCTTCTTTTGTTAAAGGGTTCGAAAGAGAATGTCTGATATCTTCCTCCTTGATCTTATTTATAAATAAGGAACTGGGAATAGCCTGAAGAGCTTGAGAAGCCCCGTAAATAGTGTGACCCTCATTCCTAGAACTAGAATATCAGAATATAAGGAAACCCTACTATAAGATGCTTTTCATTTTCTTCAAAATCAAAAGCCTGAATCTGTTTTTTTCACTCACTTCGAAGGGCGAAGTTCTTTCGTCTTCCTTACATAGATGAAGAAAGTCTAGTTCTCTTGCAGTTTTCTCTTCCAGAAGAGCTTGCGCATTCAGTGACAAGTTTTCCTTTCCCCATCTCTCCGAAGCCTGTGAACTCTAAGTGTCAATTTAAGAAAGAAGAAATACGGTATAATCACCTTAGCATTCTCTACCCAGTATAAACCTGCCAAGGGACCAAAGAGGTATAACCAAAGCCTTCCACATCTCTTTCTTCATTACGTCTCGAAGGAAATAGAAAAATGGAATCTATTCATCGCAGAAGCAAACCCCTCCTCAGCAGAGTATCTTAAGGATAACATGTAAAGATTCACTTTCTCAACCAACCAATGTCTCTATTGTTCTCTCTTGCTCATTTTATGAAAGGCACTCCGATGGTCCTTAAGTATTATTATAATCATTATAGTCTATGTTCACGATTTTATACCATTCTACCATCTAGTGCTATGTGTAGGCAAAAGATTTGAAAGACTAGCTAAATATTATCACAAGACTCGGAAAGCGTCGTATCCATGACAGGTCTCAATATCTGGGGTATTAAACTACTATCTTTTACAAAAGGATCTTTCCATATGAGTCAAAGAGGAATGAATTACCTTCTGCTAGTTGTTTTCATGAGGGCTTGGCTCCTTCTTGGCCCTCTCATACGGATCAAATATTTTATTGATATGATCTTCGTCCATGCTTATACATCATCCCTGTAAAAGAAATGATTTCATCAAAAGTTTTCTATCGTCTTGATAGCTGACTAATTCGTATTTCTGTGCACTGTTCAGGCTTTACACCTCAAAAAGATAGGAAAACTGGCAATATTCCATCCATGGGGAGATTGAAGCAAAGATCAATTTCGTAAGTTGGTCTTCTGTGTTCGCAGAGACAATTACAGATGAGCCCCATGATGTCGCAAATACAAAGACCGGGAATCCACGCAGCAACAAGTCTTACCCCCCGCGCTGAAGCAACGGCAAGACAATAAAGATCTGTATCTTCCCCCATTAAAAAGTTTTTTATATTGCTTATCGCGCTTTGTGAAACTGAACGAATAACAAATAACATCAAGTTGCCCGCGGACCTTCTGCACGAGCTCTTCCCTCCTCCTTGCAGGGAAAGATCTGTCTTACAAAATCCTCTAATTAATTTTCCCGTATAAGAGGTTGAGAAACGAAAGCAGTTTCTTTTCTTGTTCAATATCTGTAAGTGGCTTATTCTGGCTCAAGAAAATCAGTCCCTTTTACTAATCCTGAGCCAAAAATGAAGGGATTATAGCGTAGACTTTCTGGACATATGTTGTGTTGGAAGAATACAATTTGAAGCACCTAGAATCTCCTGAACCTTTTCACAGGTGGGGAGCAATCCTCGTAAATTCTTCCACACATATGATTACCTGGAAAATACTATATATTAACCTTCTTCAATCAAGTCTAAAACGGCTCAGAGTTTACTTTTTTATGTTTTGGGTCTACCAACAACCGAAAAACCTTAACCCTAGGGCTTTTTACGGGGAAATATACGAAAAGTGGGCTAGGGGGGGTCTTTAGAAAAATTCATCCAATTTGTCCACAGGGAAAGAAGAAATTCCTCTTATCTGAATTACCCAAAAAAACACAGGAGCAATTCAGTCTGGCGTAGTCAAGTCTTTCTAAATTCTTAAGAAAACTCAATAGTTTGCCGAAGGTGAAGCATAGAATACCCCTCATTTGATCAATCAGAAAAAGGGCTAGAATGAATTAAGTAAGGTAGTAAGGAAATGAACTATGTTTTAAGGATAATCTCTCATCGCTTTCTATCTAAACCACTTGACTTTATTTGAGCATTTCTTTCATATGCCAGCTGTGTACCTCTTCTCTCTCACTCAAAGGAGCATCCATGACCTCAATGAGATTCTCGGTGATGTTTTCATAGTAGGTCTCCTTGGCCTGTGTCGATAACATTCAGTCCGTCGTAGTTTTTCTTTTTCGATACCCATCCCTAAAGGTGCTTGTAGGAACCCCCTCGAAAGCGAAAGAAAGACGCCCCGTTCCACTTTTGTCAGAATTAGATTGCTGCATTTCTTCCGGTCGTATTTCGCGTTCTTTCTCATGGGAAAATTGTAACATCTTCTTGATTTGATTATACAGCTTCACGCGCGCGATCGTATGCAGTGGGTTTGTATCCATCAACAACCCTGACGAGGACGACGCCACAACCCCACTCATCCTGACAACATCCTTCTACCCACTTCCACCAGACGATGACAAATCACGTACTCAAAATAGTCATTGTTCATCAGCTAAAGTGTCTACGCAGTCTAGACTTCATAATAAACCCCTCCTTAGTCAAAATCAAAGTGGAATGTAACGCTTTGGGGCAAAGATGTGTCACCACCTGTCCCAAAACCCCTGAATCCGTGGGGAAAACTGCCTGTTTTCATAGATAGACTCTATCCCCAATGGATGTAATGGTGATGCGTCTTAGTTGATTCTTAGGGAGAGCGCTATGAGTGAAAATAAAAAGTACGAAGATAACAAAGAGAAATTCTGGAAAAAAAAGAAAGTTGGGGGATCTTCTAAAGAAAACTACGCAGAGTACGTTATCAAATTGCGCTCTTTAGTATTTATCGCAGTAATTATATTGAGTGAGCTTACACAGTCTTCCTTATTTTTACCTTATTATTATATAGTTTAGATAGTATATTAGGACAGATTCTTTGACCTATTCTCTGGGGAAATTACTGTTTTTCTTTGCAAGCTTTGTCTGTTGACGTTGCAACTAGTTATACTTGAATGAGAAATGATATCCGATAATGGGATTTCTTGGCTGCTCTATAAGGTTAACTATTTATTAGTAGATGAGAGAGAAATTCGAGGAGTTCACTAGTCAGACTAAAAAAGATATTAGTGGTGTTCGCTAAAAAGAATTGAAAAAAGAACACATGAGGTCAAATTCATTACGGATAAAATCAACTAAATTATTCATTCTAAAGAGTGGGAAAAACAAATCAAAACTTTAGTCGACGTAAGAAAGAGTAATTCATTAAAGAGGAAGAAAAAGACTTTTTTAATAAGCAAGAAATTTGAAAGAAGTTTAAGAGGTTTGTGCGCAAAAATGAAGATAGGTGAAATAGGAGATTTAAGGATGCTGTGCTAAGAGTGGGATCGTGTGAATAATACCTATCGTTAAGCAAATAGAATTCTTCCAAAAAGACACACCTGTAGATGTTTTATCTATGCTTAATTACTTCGGTATAGAAGTAGAAAAGAAAAAACTTGCTTGAATCTATCTAGAGCAGATAAATAAAAAGACTTGACAGGATAGTCATTAAGTAAGGTTCTCTTGGCAAATATGTAATTGACATTTGAACTCCTGAATGGAAAAGACTCACTATAGCTCATGAAATAGCACATTTTGATTACATATCAATCTCATATAGATAAGATAGTAAGATATAAGGGCTTTAATGAAGGTTTAGTTAACAGAAGGAAGCTTTAACGGAAATCCTGAAATAGAGGATGACTTTCTCTGGCTTGGAAATTGGACCTGAAAAACTGATTCCAAAATCTCTCAAACGTGCTGCTTAAAGTTAGCCACCCTGTTAGCTATGTATCTCAAATTCGGAATGTTCCTGAAGAATCTCTTTCCAAGCATCTGCAACTTACTTGATATTTGTTCCCGCCCCTATAAAAAAAAGACAAAAGCGGGCTTTTCCGTGATCTCTCAGGAGTTCCTAATTCAGTTTTAATGCATCCCTATAGTATTATTTAGAAAGATTCAATATATCCGATAAATGATACATACGGTCATTTACTTTTAGTTGTTCGCCTATCATAAGATATTTGGAAATAAGCTTGTCAGACATCAGTACATTTTCTGTAAGCCTCTTTGCCTCATTTTACATTTTGATGGTAGTCTTTCTATTTCTTCTCTATCTTTACCGGGAAATTTATATACTTGAGCCAGACGAAGTGAATAAATACAATACCATCGACAGCATCGAGAACATCCCTATGTTCCAAATCTCATGTATAATGAATGAGCCAACTCATGGTCTATCGTGATAGTCTATTCTTTATAGGAACCGCATGCCTTTTAGTGACTTAGATAATTCTAAATTCTATAATATAGCCTTATTTGCTTTCCTTCTTTATTAATCCGTGT
Organism: Cucurbita moschata; assembly: GCF_002738365.1. Taxonomy (NCBI): domain Eukaryota; kingdom Viridiplantae; phylum Streptophyta; class Magnoliopsida; order Cucurbitales; family Cucurbitaceae; genus Cucurbita; species Cucurbita moschata. The sequence continues at coordinate 108,613 of NW_019268583.1, read as the reverse complement.
AACCAACCACTCATCAAGATCTTCTTCTTAGATTTATATATAAGCTTTGGCTAAACCATAAACATCAATTGGATCATCCTTCGAAAATCACGCTAGTTATTTCTCTAATGCCTCTAAATAAACTCAAAAAGAAACCAAATAAAGAAAATCAGTCTTTTACTTGAGAGAGATTGAACATGCCTTTACGAAAATGTTCTTTGTCCACGAGGGGCTGTGGAGGGTCTACCGTTCTTAACCGGAAAAAGATTAGAGTGGGACTTGAAAAGAGGGTGGGAGAGAGGGGAACTCAAACAAGTAGATAGAAGAGAGGAGAGAGCCTGAAAAAAGCCGTACTGTGTTCTTTCTATAAAGAGTGTGAATGATATGAACCAAGAGACATCATTCATACAATATACTTCAATGAAGATGTGAAGAAAATGTTGTCAAAATTATCAAAAGAGGTTGCAATTCATGTCACATTGAAGAGGAATGAAGTTTGATGGTTATAAATTTTGGGTGGGTTACAATTTAGAGTAATTTAGAGTTATTGTATTTTAAGACATTTTATTTACTTTATAGGTTACATTTACATAATGGCTAATTATGGTCATTAAGTATGAATGTTACAACTTTTGGAATGCTTTCATTTTGAGGCTATATAAAGCCATGTATGTTGTATTTGTAAGGGAGACTTGGAAAATATAGTAAAGAAGCATTTGTGCTTTTCTTTAGCCGATGGCTAAGTTTCTTTGCAATTCTATGTAGTTTAGATTGCATGTAGAATCATTCAAGCTCGACATGATCAATCTTGCTTGTGTAGTGATTCGAATCTCAATCAAGTGTTCTTGGCTTGAGATATTTGATCAACAAGAATCATTGAAGCTAGACATGATCGATCTTGCTTCTGGAGTGATTCGAATCTCAAACAAAGTGTTCTTGGCTTGAGATATTCGATCAACAAGGTAATCCGAATCTTATTCCCCTTGTATTGATTCCTTATCTTATCATTTGGTATCAGAGCTTCAGGCTCAAGATCGGATATATGTTTCCTTTGCGTTTCTTCTCAATTTAATTTTTATTTATTTTCATCTTTTTAGTTTTTAATCGACCCAAAGTTCAAAATTCAATCTTTGCTCTATTTAAAATTTTGAGAGGTGAGAATGAGAGCTTCATTTGTGTAAATGAGTGCAAACAGAGTGGCCTAAAATTCCTTGAGTGTATACACGTGAGAGAGTGTTGTGAGGTCCTTTGTATTTCCATAACTTATTTTTTGCAGCAAAGTTTCACAAATAGATTCGAGGACGAATCCTCTTGAAGAAGTGGAGAATGATATGAACCAAGAGACATCAATCATACAATATGCTTCAATGAAGATGTGAAGAAAAGGTTGTCAAAATTATCAAAAGATGTTTCAATTCATGCTACATTGAAGAAGAATAAAGTTTGATTGTTGTAAATTTTGGGTGGGTTATAATTTAGAGTAATTTAGAGTTATTGTATTTTAAGACTTTTTATTTAATTTCGGTTACATTTACATAATGGCTAATTATGGCCATAAAGTGTGAATGTTACAACTTTTGGAATGCCTTTAATAGTTTCATTTTGAGGCTATATAAAGCCTTGTATGTTATATTTGTAAGTAAGACTTAGAAGATATATCAAAAGAAGCATTTGTGCTTTTCTTTAGCCAATGGCTAAGTTTCTTTGCAATTCTATGTAGTTTAGATTGCATGTAGAATCATTCAAGCTCGACATGATCAATCTTGCTTGTGTAGTGATTCGAATCTCAATCAAGTGTTCTTGCGTTGAGATATTTGATCAACAAGAATCATTCAAGCTAGACATGATCGATCTTGCTTGTGGAGTGATTTGAATCTCAAACAATATTCTTGCCTTGAGATATTCGATCAACAAGGTAATCCGAATCTTATTCCCCTTGTAGTTGATTCATTATCGTATCACATCATTCATACAATATACTTCAATGAAGATGTGAAGAAAATGTTGTCAAAATTATCAAAAGAGGTTGCAATTCATGTCACATTAAAGAGGAATGAAGTTTGATGGTTATAAATTTTGGGTGGGTTACAATTTAGAGTAATTTAGAGTTATTGGATTTTAAGACATTTTATTTACTTTATAGGTTACATTTACATAATGGCTAATTATGGTCATTAACTATGAATGTTACAACTTTTGGAATGCTTTCATTTGGAGGCTATATAAAGCCATGTATGTTGTATTTTTAAGGGAGACTTGGAAAATATAGTAAAAGAAGCATTTGTGCTTTTCTTTAGCCAATGGCTAATTTTCTTTGCAATTCTATGTAGTTTAGATTGCATGTAGAATCATTCAAGCTCGACATGATCAATCTTGCTTGTGGAGTGATTCGAATCTCAAACAAGTGTTTGAGATATTTGATCAACAAGAATCATTCAAGCTAGACATGATCGATCTTGCTTGTGGAGTGATTCGAATCTCAATCAAGTGTTCTTGCCTTAAGATATTCGATCAACAAGGTAATCCGAATCTTATTCCCCTTGTAGTTGATTCCTTATCTTATCAGTGAATTTAGTTAGCGGCAGCTATCCTGAGACACTTTTTCTTCACTGTAATTCTGTCTACATTTTTTACACAGCAGCATTCCTTTCAAAACACAAAAGTCAGAGTTAGTGCTCCCCACCCCTTACCCTTATTTGTTGTTCGAAATCAATGAAATTCATTCCTTTCTTATCTTATCGCAATTGAAGTTGGAAATGCTTGTTGCGTATTTCGACTTACAAAGAAAGGTTAGGAGGGTTTCAGGGTCGCCTTTCCCCTAGGGCTTTATCCTTGTAGTTTCAGAAACAACTTGTACTTTATTCATCTACTCAGTCCGTAGAAAAGCTAGTACCTCGTTAGCATTGCAACAACACCAAAAGAAAGCGACTGGAATACGAAGTGAAGGAGCAAAGCAGACTGATAGTTGTAGGTAGAGCCAGGTTAGGGATAATTAATTAAAAGGAGAGGGCCGAAGGAGCGAAGCAGACTGATAGTTTACGAGGTTCAGAATAAAACACCTAGTTATTTACCAAGTCTTTGAAGGTAAGCAAAGAGAAGAGAATGAGTCAAAGAAAAGAGACAGTTTACTGTGTTTGAAGGGGAAGACAAAGAGAAAGGAAACAGTAAGCTGCGGTGTGAGCGAAAGAAGATACTGATGGAACTACTGAACCTATCCTGACGAGTGAAAGAATGAATTAGGAGCTTTGAAAGATTCAAGCAAGATTCATTCTCCTTCACCCCGGCTCGGCTTCTTGATCTGATCCTACTTCTTTCCCTATGACGGACCATTAATTAATTTATTCTATCCCCATATAACTGTCAAAGATCACTTTTTAGGTAATTCTGAAGGATGAGAAGAGAGAGAAAGATCAGCTCAATCACCAGAATCTTCTTTTTCACTAGATAGATTGAACTCGGTAAACTACTTCATCTCTCTTAGAACTATTGGCCGGTCTCTTCTCTTTTCTTTAATTCTGCTTGAAAGACTCAACAAATTCAATCAAGATTTGTAAACTCCTTTTCCCTCTTTCATTGAACAAGGTAAAGCTGCTTTGCTCCTTCACCTCCCCTGTCGGTAAAGCAGCTTCGCTCCTATTAATGCACTTCTCTCCTGAACCTATATATAAATGTACAGAATCTAGAATTATTTTTTAACTGCTCTTTCTCCTTTCTTTATTTAACTGTAAAAGAAGAAGAAACCGAAAAAGCTACTTCACCTTTTCCTCGGCTTTGCCCCTTTCCGTACGATTCTTTCTCCTTCGCTCTTTCCTATTTCTTCTTTAACTGTATAAGGAGGTAAAACTATTTGACTTACCGTCTGTCTCTGATCTTTGCTTTTTCTTTCCTCTCGCTGATTGAGCAAGGGTTGAACTATTCGTTCACTGTAAAAGAAGAAGAAGAAAGATTAATGGATTGAACTCACCCTTTTACTCCGTCACCTTCAAAGACTATAAACGAATCAAATTCAAGAGAAGCGACTGAACCTTTACTTACAGAAACGGAATCAATGAATTAGTTGACAGGAGAGTCCATTGCTTCAATCAAACCCCTATTTATTTAGCTCGTGAAAGAATAGAGATAGTGAACCCCTAGTGAAAGAAGAAGATATTCCGTGAACTTTACAGGAAGAGAGTAAGTAAATGAATGGCGGAACCTCTATCTGTATTCTCTTCCCTTATTGTCAGAAGGTAAAAGTAGCTCTTGATTGAACCTTGACTTTATTACCTGACCTGAACGAACCTAGTTAGAAACTCTTCGTTTACCGAATGGAACTGTAAAAGAGAAATACTCTTCATTCTTCTGAACCTATCCTTCCCTTATTTCTAGAGGTAAACTGTCAAACACTCTTTGACTCGGAGGTAAGTAAAGCATATTCAATGACTGAGAGTGAACTCAATCACCTATTTATTCTGTCACGAGGTAAACAGAAATTCCATTGCCGGAGCTACTAAATGAAACCCTGAGCCTACTGAGCCTACACCTTCTTGAACTCCTTCTTTCACAAGGGCCGAAAGATGAAATCAAGCTTAATGGGAGTGAACCTATCCGGAACAGGACGGAAAGAGTAAACAAGCAAGAATGATCCTACCTATCCTTCACTACTTCCTGAACTCAATCACCGGAAGTCAAGACGAAACTAGAAGGGAGACTCTCGATCAAGCTCCTACTGAACTGTAAAAGAAGAAGTTAATGAGACTGAACCTCAGCTTCGCGCCTTTCCTCTTCATGATCTGATTCCTTAAGGAATAGTAAACTGGGAATCTTAGCTCCTCTCTTTCTCCTGATTGAACAAGGTAAACTCAATCACTTGTCCTTACCCTATGTTCTTCTTTGTAAACTCACTCTGCCTTCTTGAACAACTCTCCCTATCGGTTGGTTTCGTAGCTGAGCTTATTCGCCTCTACTCTACACCTCGGGCTCACACACAATTCCATTGCCTGAACCTCTATAGGAAGTCAAGCTGAAACAAGCAAGAATGAGAGAGACTGATTTCACTCTTTCGCAAGGTAAATAGGTGTGAAGTAGCTCTTTGTTTGGTTGAACGAACTATAAAGCCGAAAGATTCATGATAGTTTATAATGATAGAAAGGAGAAGATCAAGAAAGAGAAGCTCCGGAACCTGTCCCGATATGACCTTCTTTCCCTGGGTAAATAGAATAGGTCTTTGATTCCACTCTTTCTGTGGGTCTGTTTGCTCCTGACCCTGAACTGAATGCTAGAAGAAGAAGAAGATATTCCTTATACAATTCAAGAAGAAATGAATTAGCTGCTTGGAGAGAGACTTACTCCTACACCAGACCCGGAACAAAGAAAGAAGGCAGAGTCCATTCATTAGCAAGTTGACAGTCGAGCTACTTACTCCGGCCGGAACAGGAACAGTAAACACCCAACTCCTTATGAATGAGAATTTACTGTGTGTGTTTGAATAAAAGGAAAGACTGAAGCAAGACAAGAAAGATTAATTCTCAAAGAAGAAGAAACCGATATGACCTTAATTTCAGGAGGTAAAGCTAGATAGAAGAAGAACCTGAACCGTAACCCCTTTACTTACTGTGTTTAGAGAGTAAATTCCTTGCAGCTCAATCACGTATCCTTCCTTTACTGTGAAAGAAAGAAGGGAGACGAAACAACAATTAGCCTGAACTACTGAACGAGCGAGGTAAATAGATAGGCTGTATGGATGAGAAAGTGTTGAAAGACTCCTTCTCCTGCTTCGCTGAATCACCTGTCAGTTAAACAATTCCATTTCCTTCACCTCTCGGTCTCGCTCTTTCACCCCTCTCCAACTATCAACTTTTCTAAGGAAGAGAACAGCGGTTGCAACAACCCACTCCACTTACGACACAACGGATTGTATTGCCCGGAGGCGCATTGTATGAAAAAGATCAATTCTCAGGATTCATTCTCTCTCCTTCACCGGATTGAACTGTAAGAAAAGAATCCAGATTAATGATTGTTTACGAACTTAACTACTGAAGAACTGAACTCCGTAACCTTTTAATCTATTACCTGACTAGAATGACAGTATTCCCTTCCCAGATGGAACTGTAAACTAAGACTATCGAGTTGTAGAACTTCACTCAATCACTTGTCCCCTCTTTCACTCGTGTAAAGACCATAAAGAAATAAATGCTATCCTTCCCTGATTTTTAGGGCTAAAATCGACTGATGAGGTATAATTCTAAAGGAAAGAGACCTCAAACCTGAACCTGATTTCACTCGATAAACTACTAAACTAGATAGATTGAACTCTTGAACTAATCTTTATCCTTCACCCTGATATTACCTGACTACCTGCCCGGATGGAACTCCTTCCCCTGCCCCTGTATTCCCTTCCCCTATTTCTGGAGGTAAGTCAAGCTATTTTCAGAACCTTTCTTTACAGTTCAAGACTAAAGGGAGAATCTAACTTAACTGCTCCGGAACCGATATGACCTTGCCTAAACTTTACAGTCGAGTAGTAAATGAATGAGCTACTTCATCTTCACCTGACGAGAATGTAAGAAAAGAGGAAGAAGAAACCTTTTCCTCGGCTGAGCTACTTCACCTATTTATTCTGGAACTGGAAATACGGACTCAACTCAATGAGACTGAACCTATCCTTTCTTTTCTTTCCCTTCAAAGACTGTAAACGAAGAAAGATGACGGACGAAACCTTCACTCTTGAACAAATAGGTTAAAGCATCTTCCCTTCACTCCTTTTCCTATGGATTCTTGAACGGTAAAACAAACTGAGACTCAACTCAACAAACAAGATTAATTTTCCTTCACTCAATCACTTGTCCCTTCTTTCACTCTTGAACAAGGCTGGGTGGGATTACCTCATTCCCTTTTGTTATGGTTCTTTATTCTTTCACAAACAGTAAACAAGGGCCGCTAATGAATTGGCTCTCTCTTCCCGGATTTCATTCACTGTCAAAGAAGAAGAAAGAGGAATTATCCTGTCCTTTCTTTCACGATTCATGATCGTTCACTCAATCACTTGTCCCTTCTTGCTTTGACTCGGGTTTCACTATTCAAACACTCTGTCTTCGTCTTCGCTCCTAAACCTCCTCTGTCGGTTTCACAGCTTCGCTCCTTTTTCCTATTTATTCTTTAACTGTAAAAAAGCAATACTCCTGATTTCTTCATTATCCTGAACTACTTTTCGTATCCTTTATTCGCTGAGATTACCTAGTCTAGTCAACTCTTTCTTTAGGCTGAGGGTTCGTTCCGGCTTATAAACTAATAAGTGTCCGAGGGGGAGGCAATGTAATTGGGAGACCAATGGAATAGGTTTACCTCTAGGGGGAGAGACTTTCTTGATTCTGACTGAGGGTTGGTTGGCTCAAGGCTTTAATAAGAGCTGAGAAGGGTCTGACCTACCTTGTGACCTCACCTCAATCGAAGTCTGGACTTTATCTTAGGCTTAAAGAAGTGTTTTGGCACTCAAATCATCTAATTATCTTCGACTGCTTAATCTGTTCTATGTAAATTGTAGCTGACCATACGGATGGGGATTTGATTCTAGCTCTTTGTTGGAATCCCGGAGTAATCAGAATAAAGCAAGATACTTGCTAAGAAATTCCAGTATTTCATTGGTTATAGGGAAGGAGGGAGTGAGCCCCCTTCTAATATGGCTAGGGGCCGACTTAAGAAAGAAAAAAAGAGATAGTTCTGAGGCAAGGAAAAAGTCAGACTTTTCAAATATAACCTGATCTGTCCAACCTGATATATATATAGTGGAATCCAATGGATTTTTCCTTCATTAGATCGCCTGTCTCAGTTAAGAGGAGTCATGAAGAGGTCGATTAATTCCTTTTTCAAATCCTGCGGCAGCTGCCCGAGCCCTTCCTGCATGCCATAAATGACCTAGAAATGGGGGAAATCTTAGAACAAAATGAGAGGTAACTAACCAACTTCTAGGAGAGAGATAATTGACTGCATTAATTTCGGTAGCTACACGCCACCCCGTAATTTAAAGAACCTAAAGGAGCATGGGTCATATATTCTGCGTAAGGTCTAGCCAAGGTTGTATATCTTTGCCTACTCAAGTCCAAACAATTAGGACCCCTTATTGGTTCTAACCAAGGAGCACGCAGATCCCAAAAGCACATAGTCTCTTTCTTTCTTTCTATCTCTCCCCTCAAAATGCCTTTTCTCTATGGTCGGAGAACGCATTAGATATTTACCTAAACCAGTAGTAGAGTAGGTCCTTGATCCAACGTTAGCTACAAGAGGTCTCTAACTAGAAACGTAAACGGTTGGTTGAGCTTGAGAAGCTTCGGGTCCAGTCGGCCCCTAAAACTCACTCACTCGGATAAGCAGTATTATTGAACCAGACAAAAGAACAAGCAATAAAACCAAAACGGGATAAAGCACCTAAACTATCGTAAGCTTCTCCAGACCATACAAGTGCGCGGCGAGCCAAACGGTTTAGTTAAGATCTGCTAAATTCCACCAAGTATACAAATATAACCTAACTAACCATACATGCCCCCCAACTATATCTTCCAAATCGTCTACACTAAGAATCCATCCTTCTCTCTCCCCCAGAGATTTGAGTAAATACCCAAATATCACACTTGGGCTAAGGTTCAAGTTGGTAATTGATCTTAGATCTCCTCCCCACGGAGCCTAGGTATCATATACGCCCCCCAAATCAGGAGCTTTGAATACTAGAATCAACCTATACCTAATTTAGTGAATACCCAAGTAGTCATTTGCTTTCTATCTTTCCACATATAACGGAAGAATGGAAAAGATCAAGGGTATCGGGTCCCAGAAGTGCATGATAAATACCGTCAAAACCCAATACTGCAGAGGAAATTCAGTGAAGTACTCCAGACACAAAGTACGGAAAGGTGTCTATAACTTACTTACCCACCAGTGCCTACGCCCTAACCTAGAGTAGTAGCTAGGCGGGCGGGGAAGGAAAATGGATCTTTGTTCATAGATGGGCTTCTCAGGTACGAAATGAGCCACTTCGAATAGGTTCATTGCTCCGGCTCAGAACAGAATACGATTAATCCGGCATGGGTTACATGAGCCCACCCCCAATAGTTTACCGTATAAATGGATAAGTCGAGCATTCCCACCAAAATCAGGGGGTTCTTTCTTGGTTACGACCAACTAAAGATAAAGTTCCATTAAAGAGCGTTTCCACGGGGTAGAACCTCCTCAGGTAATATAAGGTAAGGTGTATTTTCATGAGGCTGATCTTGCTTGAGCCGCCATCCAAGTACGAATCCCTTCGGTTAAGAGAAGATTTTTGGTGTATATAGATAGAAAGTCTCAAATTCAGGATCTTCCCACGGATTTCCTAAGAAACAAAGTCATAGGCACGTAGGTTCATGGCCAGACCAACTAACTACTACTCCAAGAGCAAGCACTCATCCATAAAGTAGTTACTGTTACAAATAAAAGAAAGAAATGTAATAACCCCTTTTTTATTGGAAAACCTCACAGATTTGGTACCAAAAGTGGTTAGCAGTGACCATTGAATAAGTTTCTTCAGCTTGAGTTGGGTTACCCGGAAGGAATCTATTTGCACCATCCATCACCATCTTCCAAATAAGGGATTTTATACGGTAGCACCATGACGCATAGCCACGCCCAATACACCTGCAACATCATATGAAAGGGGTTCAATGTCCAATTATGAAATCCTTGTAAAAGATGAATAGAAATATAGCAGCTACACCAAAACTAGGGGCAAAGAACCAACCAAAAGACTAGACTGCCCTAGTGGAGATAAATCAGGAATACAGAAAGAAAAACAGCAATTGGTCCCGGCGATTGCATGATCATTATAAGGTCTCAATTGAAGAGATCGAGCAAGTCCAAATTGAAATTGCCGTGTAAGATTCAAGACCTATTAGTCCGAAGAAAGCAAAGTCCACAGACGACCTAATGGACACCAAGGAGTCAAATCTATCTCCTTGTGCTTCAGGACCCCATAGTAAGAAGAAAGAGTCTGCTAAACTATTAGCAAGAGTGTTAACAGCGGCGGTTAAGAAGTTGCATCCTTCCAAATAGAAACTTGGCAATCCTTGGGTATACCATTAAGTAAGTTACAAAGGTTGTACCTGTACTGTAAACCAACCTCCTACGGCACAATAGGCACAAGGAAAGAGGAATAGCCCGGACCAACCTACAAGACCGAACCGGTCCCTCCGTAACCAGCCATCCATAATCTCTAAGAAAGAATTTGTCATTTACCAACGGCTATAGTCATAGTGATCCTCCTATTAAACTAACTTGAACCATTTTGAAGACCTCATAGCATTTTCTGGGCCTTCGAGTCTATCATTGCGGTATGATTGATACTGTCCCTTCTTTGCTAAGGGGTTTCGAATATCTAAATCATTTATGGTCCATAACCTGACCTACTAGTTAGTAGTATTATTCACTCAATACTGTAAATGAAAGTCTCGTTCTCCTTTCTTCTATTCTTCGTCACATTGTTGGACCACCAAAGAATATCAATATGGAAAATCTTTGGCACATAGATAGAAATGGATCTTATCCTCTATTATCTTATCTTCTATTTTGGAATCAAAGAAAGAGATTTATTTTGAAAGGGCTCATAGTGACTTGGAATAACTGTTTCTCTGTGTCGAAAGGGAAATAGCCATTTTTGCCTATAGAACGTCTACAACCAAGAGGATGATTGAATCGTAAATCTCGTCGTATTCCTGTGTGTGTAGCAAATCAATATGAAAATGAAAGAGAAAAGATCCATTGTTCTAATTTCATCCTTATCGTATTTGAACCGATGACTTACGCCTTACTTACCATGGCCTTACTCTACCACTTAGTGAAAAAGGCCTATTTGTTTGATTCAACTTCTGACTGAATAAGCCACTAGCCACGATGAGTTGCGTCTCTATAATTATTAGAAATGAGAAGAATGCACATAAATGGGTCTTATCCACTGTCTGATTTAGGAACGAAAAAGAGTATTGATTACTCTAAGTCTAGGTAAAATGGTTTGTTTATTGGATTTGATCCTAATTAAATGGATGAACCCCACCCTAATTCATTTGATGGAGACATGTACACCCTTGAATATAGATCCATTCACCGAATCATTGATAAAGCAGCAATTCGACTTGGCAAGAAAAAGAATTCTAACAAGAACTTGTGGATCCCTATCCCTCTCTTCCCCAGATTTCCTACCTTCCCTTTTTTTTCCTTGAATGAATTTCTTGGCTTAGTGTGAGATCGAAATATACACGTACCTAACCTAATCTTATCAATGAGATTAAGTATGAGAGAGTTTGATCCCGTTCGTTTATAGCATATGTGATATGGAAATCAACCCAAGGAAAAGTATGGAACGGATTACCTTGATGATCAAGATCAAGAGTAAAGAAAACTCGTTTCTAAACTCGTGATTCGAATCACTCCACAAGAGGTTTGATCAATACCACTTGAATGACTCTACATGCAAGTTCTAAACACAAGAATTTGCAAAGAAAGTTTAGCTCTCAACAAAGCTAAAATAGAAATTCTATTCTTAATTCCAAAATCTGATGTCTAATCAAAGAAAAGAAGGCTTTATATAGCCTCTACAACCTTAACCTATGTCATACATAACTCCCAAATTAAATGGGCTAGTAAATGAGAAATACCCATAACATCCATATTTAAATGGCTAGTTAATGGTGGAATATAGTAACCTATGTGGGTTACAATATAACCTTAACTCCTATATTTAAAACTAGTTTAAATATGACAAACAAATAGTTAAACTATAATTAAATAATGCAAATAATAAAATGTGCTTATTAGTCATCCTTGGACTATTTGATAAATTCAACGGAGTTCATTAAATGCAACTTAAAGTGCATTTAATTCATCTCTTTCTTGAACCTCAACTTTGCACAACATATAAGGGAGGTCTCCAGCGTCTTCTAGAATTTCCTTTGATGAGCTCACCATAGCTTGAATATAACTGTATAAAGTTTGTTGTAGCTTCTTGGCTCTCGTCCTTGTAATTGGACCTTGAGGTATGGAAAAGTGGCTTAAAAATTTTACATCACGATCACTAACGATGCTTTGATGAGCTCACCATAGCTTGAATATAACGCCAAAAGTGGCTTAAAAATTTTACATCACGATCACTAACGATGCTTTTAGGAATGCCATGCAATCGTACAACTTCCCTAAAGAACAGGTCTGCAATATGTTTTGCATCATCAGTTTTGTGACAAGGAATAAAATGAGCCATTTTACTAAATCGATCAACCACAACAAAAATGCTATCATAACCTTTCCTAGTCCTAGGTAAACCTAAAACAAAATCCATTGATATATCAATCCATGGACCATTAGGAACTGGTAATGGGGAGTATAAACCATGTGGTTGAAGCCTAGACTTAGCTTGTTTACATGCTATGCAACGACCACAAACTTTATGAACATCATGTGATATGAATCCAACAACTGATCACGTGCATGTACCCGAAGGACCGATTACAAGAAGCAAGGTTAAGAAGATTCAAGAGGCCTATACATTGCATCTTCAAAAGCTAGCTAGTGTACCGGTTGAAACAAGGACTTTTGTGCCCAAAAATCTTTATAGCATTCGCATATCAAATCAAGAAGATAATGGAGTGGCTGATATTGGAAAATAATTAGAAGACTTGCCTTTGGTAGTTGAATTACCAATTAAGGAAATTATTAATGCTTTATTTGCTTCCTTTTATATTTAATAGCATTTATTAGTATTTATTAGTGGTTGGTGGCTGAACTTTATTTTGTTAGGGTTATCTTTTGGGCCTATTTAAAGACATGTAATACTCATGTTTGAGGGATTTGAGTTGAATACAGAAAAAACCTTTGTGTTTTCTTGATACCCTTTTGGTGTTATTCTTTTTCAAATCTTGCTTTAGGTTTGATGTTTAAACCGATTCATTGAATTAGTTTTGATCAAGCTAATTCTGGAGTGAATTGTCTTGGTATCTAAGAGTGACCATCATAGATTCCAAGTTCGATCTAAGAGTCATTCATCTTCTAACCAGCTCTTGGTTGGAATCAATCCGTTAAGTTAGCTTTCTCTGTGAGCGTTTTGCAAGGATTCTAGAAGGACCTCTAGCTTTGCAAATTCCAGCATTGTAGGCGCTTATCATTTGGTATCAGAGCATTTGGTCGACGTTCTTTGGCCGCTCTAGAGGTGAAATATCTTTACTATTATTTTTTTTGTATCAATCTTGTTTCTCTCTCAGATTATCAAAAAAAAAAAAAAAAATCAGCCTTTACATTCTTGACCTAGTACCAAAAGCCTACCTTTGAGTGTTAAACACGAGTGTCCCTGAGTGAAATTTTTGTGAGAAGTGTGGTGAGGTCCCTTGATAACAAAATGTCACATAATGGAGAAGCAGTACCACCAGTACCAGATCTTAATACAACCATTCTTCAAGCAATTCAAGGTATGATGAAAATGATGATGGAAGATAGACAAGAAAGAAGGGCGCAACAACAAAGACAAGAACGAACATTACAAGAAGATGAAGGTATAGTAGTACAAGAAAGACAAGTTGATGGTAGATGGAGAGGAAGAAATAACCATGCAACTATTATGCAACCTAGAAGGATGGAAAGAGTACATGAAGATAGAGATGGGGGAGTTAAACTCAAAATCCCGCCCTTTTGTGGAACGGCAGATTCTGAGGCATACTTGCAGTGGGAAAGAAAGATAGAGCATGTGTTTGATTGCAACACCTATAGTGAAAATAAGAAGATGAGACTTGCTATTGCCGAATTTACCAATCATGCTGGTGATTGGTACCAACATCTCAAATCTGAGAGAAGAAGAAAAGAGGAGAATCCAATAGAGACATGGGAAGAACTTAAAGAAGTCATGAGAAAAAGGTATGCTCCAAAACATTATGAAAGAAATTTGAAAACTAAATTGCAAGGTTTGAGGCAAGGAACAAAAAGTGTGGCGGAATATTATCAAGAGATGGAAACTATGATGAAAAGAGCAAAGGTTAGAGAAGAAGAAGAAGATACCATGTCTAGATTCCTTGGAGGTTTGAATCGAGAAATTGCTCATCTTGTTGACAGAAATCCACCACCATATCTGGAAGATATGTATCATTATGCTCTCAAAATTGAAGACCAATTGAAGGAAGAAAAAGAGCATTCAAAAAGGTACACATCACGAACTAGCATCTTTTCAAATTCTAATACTTGGAACAAGGATAGTTTTATGAATAAAAATGATTCGATGTCACCAAAAGGAAAGTTTGTGACTGCTAAAAGAGTGGAGGCTGAGAGTTTCAATGGTAAAATGAATGAAGCTTCAAAGACGGTAAAAGAGAAGTCTAGTTCTATTCAATGTTGGAAGTGCAAAGGATTTGGACACATGAGCAAAGAGTGTGTTAATGAAAAAGTTATGGTGATAAGGAATGCTATACTTGATTCAGATGATGAATGTGAGGATCATGATTCACAGCTTGTGGAAGAAATCGCCGCATATGATGATGAGTATGTTGAAGAAGGTAATTCCATATCTTTGATCACAAGAAAGGTACTCAATGTTCAAATCAAGGGAGAGAAATTTGAATATCAAAGGGAAAACTTGTTCCACACAAGATGTTTGATCAAAGCAAACCCATGCAGCTTGCTGATTGATGATAGTGGAAGTTGCACAAATGTGGTAAGCAGTTTCCTTGTAAAAAGACTTCAACTTTCTGTCTATCCACATCCAAAACCATACAAACTTCATTGGTTAACAAACAAAGAAGAAATTAAGGTGAATTCCCAAGCTCTTATTTCTTTTACTCTTGGAAGATATAAAGATGAAGTTCTTTATGATGTCGTACCAATGCATGCGGGGGACATCTTTATCGGCCGACCTTGGCAATATGATAGAAAGGTAACATTTGATGGTTTCATGAACAAGTATACTTTTACTTTGTGTGGGAAGAAATTTACTTTACTTCCATTGTCTCCATATGAAGTACATTGTGACCAATTGAAATTAGAGAAAAAAAGAACAGAATCTGAAGAACAACAGTGGAGAGAAGAAACTAAGGTAAAGGTGAGAAAAAAAAAGTGAGAAAAAAAAAAATTCAGTTCTTGTCCGGAAAGAACGATGAATTTGATTTGAGGAATCCTTTTAAAGAAAGGGGGGATGATATGAATCCAACAACTGATCACGTGCATGTACCCGAAGGACCGATTACAAGAAGCAAGGTTAAGAAGATTCAAGAGGCCTATACATTGCATCTTCAAAAGCTAGCTAGTGTACCGGTTGAAACAAGGACTTTTGTGCCCAAAAATCTTTATAGCATTCGCATATCAAATCAAGAAGATAATGGAGTGGCTGATATTGGAAAATAATTAGAAGACTTGCCTTTGGTAGTTGAATTACCAATTAAGGAAATTATTAATGCTTTATTTGCTTCCTTTTATATTTAATAGCATTTATTAAAAGTTTGTATGAATTGTCTTATATTCTTCAATTTGTATTTAATAGCATTTATTAGTATTTATTAGTGGTTGGTGGCTGAACTTTATTTTGTTAGGGTTATCTTTTGGGCCTATTTAAAGACATGTAATACTCATGTTTGAGGGATTTAGTTGAATACAGAAAAAACCTTTGTGTTTTCTTGATACCCTTTTGGTGTTATTCTTTTTCAAATCTTGCTTTAGGTTTGATGTTTAAACCGATTCATTGAATTAGTTTTGATCAAGCTAATTCTGGAGTGAATTGTCTTGGTATCTAAGAGTGACCATCATAGATTTCAAGTTCGATCTAAGAGTCATTCATCTTCTAACCAGCTCTTGGTTGGAATCAATCCGTTAAGTTAGCTTTCTCTGTGAGCGTTTTGCAAGGATTCTAGAAGGACCTCTAGCTTTGCAAATTCCAGCATTGTAGGCGCTTATCATCATGTCTCATTTTAGGCCAAAAAAAATGTTTAGAGAGCATATCATAAGTTTTAGAAACTCCATGGTGTGCCATTAAACCACCTCCATGAGCTTCCCTCACAAGTAGCTCACGGATGGAACAAGATGGTATGCAAAGTTTGCCTTTTCGGAACAAAAATCCATCTAACAACAAGTAATTATCCACAATGAGTCCTTTTTCACAAGATTCAACAAAAGGAGCAAAGAACATGTCATGTTGATACAAATCCTTTATGTGTTCAAAACCCAACAACCTAGCATTCAAAGTATTGCGGAGGACATACCTTCGTGATAAAGCATCTGCTACAATGTTCTCCTTTCCTTGTTTATATTTTATGACATACGGGAATGTTTCAATAAATTCTAACCACTTAGCATGTCGTCTGTTGAGTTTATTTTGTACTCTCAAATGCTTTAAACTTTCATGATCCGTATGAATAATGAACTCCTTAGGCCAAAGATAATGTTGCCAGGTTTGCAATGCACGAACCAAAGCATAAAGCTCTTTGTCATAAGTTGGATACCTCAAAGATGCACCAGTCAACTTCTCACTAAAGAACATTAAAGGTCTTTGATTTTGCATTAATACAGCACCTATCCCTACTCCACTAGCATCACATTCAATTTCAAAAGTAGACTCAAAATTAGGTAATGCAAGCAAGGGAGCAGAACTCAATTTTTCTTTCAAAGTATTAAAAGCAAGTTCTTGATCTTTTTCCCATATAAAGGATACATTTTTCTTAACAAGTTCATTCAAGGGTGAAGCAATTGTACTAAAATTTTTAATGAACCTACGGTAGAAACTTGCAAGACCATGAAAACTTCTTACCTCACTTACATTTTTCGGTGTAGGCCAATCTTTTATAGCCTTCACTTTCTCCTCATCAACCTCAACACCATTAGATGAAACTACAAACCCAAGAAAGTTAAATTTTTCCATGCAAAAGCTACATTTCTTTAAATTTACGTACAAACATTCGTTTTTTAAAGTAGTCAAAACATTGCGTACATGGGTAATATGATCATCTAAAGATTTAGAGTAAACAAGGATGTCATCAAAATAAACAACCACAAACTTACCTAAGTATTCTCGTAAGACATGATTCATTAGTCTCATGAATGTACTAGGTGCATTAGTTAATCCAAAAGGCATAACCAACCATTCATAAAGACCATACTTGGTTTTAAAAGCTGTTTTCCACTCATCCCCAATATGCATGCGAATTTGATGATAACCCGATTTTAAATCAATCTTAGTAAAAAGACTACATCCATGCAATTCATCAAGCATATCATCTAATCTGGGAATTGGATGCCTATACTTTATAGTTATCTTGTTTATAGCCCTACAATCAACACACATACGCCAAGAACCATCTTTCTTAGGTACAAGAATAACTGGAACAGAACAAGGACTCAAACTTTCACGTACATACCCTTTAGCAAGGAGTTCACTTACTTGCCTTTGTATCTCTTCAGCCTCCTTTGGATTAGTCCTATAAGCTGGTCGGTTTGGAATGGGCGCGCCAGGAATGAAGTCAATCTTGTGTTCAATCCCTCTAAGTGGTGGCAAACTACTAGGCATCTCCTCGGAAAATAAATCTTCAAACTCTTGCAAAAGCACAACAAAATCACTAGGCAAAGATGGGTTAAGCATGTTAGTAAAGTAACAAGACCCCTTGCACATAAGTACAAGAATAGTCTGGTTAGAGAGCAAAACATTCCTAGCCTCACTTGATCTAACATACAAGCTTACTGATTTGGCTTTTCTCTCTTTTTTTTCTCTAGGCTGAGTGTTACTCTCTTGCTTTTCACTCAAGCTCTTTTTTTCACTTGATTCTTTTTCAATCTCTGCTTTTGCATCAGCCTCTTGCCTTTTCTTTTCAAGTTTGCAATGATCAATAAATACATCTTTTGGAGACAATGGGATAAGAGTAGTTTTTCTACCGTTGTGAGTAAAGGAGTATCGATTTGCATACCCATCATACATTACCCGACGATCAAATTGCCATGGCCTCCCCAGTAGTAAATCTCCAACATGCATGGATACAACATCACATAAAACATCATCAACATATTTTTCAATTGTAAAAGAAACAAGAGTTTGTTGAGTTACCCGTACTTCCCCACAATCATTCAACCATTGAAGCTTGTAGGGTCTTGGATGTGGTTGTGTCTTTAAATTAAGTCTTTTGACCAGAATGGAACTCACAACATTGGTGCAACTACCGCTATCAATGACAACACTACAAGGTACAGATTGAACAAGACACTGAGTTTGAAACAAGTTCTCCCTTTGGTCTAGGCCGTCCTCCTTAATGTGGGTGTTTAGAGCTCGTCGAGTAACCAAAGATATATGTGTAGGGTCCTCTTCACTAAACTCCTCACTCTCATCAGTTTCCTCATTTATCTCGTCATGTGCCTCGTCATCCGTAACAATTTCTCCCTCCTTGATGGTCATAATTCTTGCATTTGGGCAATCTCTACTATAGTGTCCTACCCCTTGACATCTCCAACACTTTAAATCCCTATTTCGAACATTAGACTTTTCTACTTTTTCTTTCCCTGTTCTAGAACTCTCCCCTTTCTCAAATTTAGCTTGAGGCTTCTCATTAATCTCTTGATTTCTATGCTTATAATCAATGTTCTTACTATCCTTTTTCCATGTAGAAGTAGAATTGGGAAAAGTTTTAGAAGAATACCGTTGAGACCTTCGTTGGATTTGCCTCTCGATCTTAATTGCAATGTGCAACAACTCCTCAATATTAGAATAAGGCTGTAAATCAGTCTTGTCTGCAATCTTTGTGTTTAACCCATTAAGAAACCGCGCCATGAGAGCCTCCATGTCCTCATCGAGTTCAAGTCGATCCATCAATGTATCCATCTCCTTGTAATAATCCTCCACAGATTTGCGTCCTTGTTTCAACGCTTGAAGCTTTTGCGCCATGTCCCGTTGAAAATATTGTGGAACAAAACGCTTCCTCATGGACTCTTTGAACTCGACCCATGAATCAATTGGTGCTTCAAGATTTCTTCTCCTACTTGACATCAATTTATCCCACCAAATTTGAGCATATTGTTTGAATTGAGCAATGCATAACAGTACCTTCTTTTCATCACTAAAATTATGACAATTGAACACCGACTCCACCGTTTTCTCCCATTGAAGGTACTCCTCTGGATCGGTTTTGCCATAAAACTTGGGAAGTTTTAATTTGATGCTCCCCACGTTACGATCAATTCTATCATCATAAGGAACTCGTTGTTGTAAATTATGATACCTTCTTCCATGGTCTCTCCCTCGCATCAAGCCAGGACCAACCGCATGTGGATTATCCTCGTGGTGATCAGAATTGTCGCCTTCATATGTATCGGTTGAGGGCGTAGGTTGTGGAATCCTCTGTCGTGCTTGATTTTGAATCTCCAATCTTCCTATTCGATCAGTCAACTCTTCTATTCCTCGAATTAGTCTTTCCATAGTTCGTTGTTGTGCTTCTCTCAATCGTGCATCAGTAATGTTAGTATTGTCGTCTGGATTTTCCATGCTACAAAAGAAAGGTAAAAGAAAAAAAAAGGACCTCACAAGCGCTCCCTCACGTGTATTCACTCGTAAATGTAGTTCACTCGTGTTTAGCACTCAACACTCGAAGCAATGTGTCACTCCCTTACAAACTCACCCTCACAATTGAGCACACACAAATCACACTCCAAAAAAAAACAAATTGGGATGTGAGACAAGCTATGTTATAGAGCTAAGTGCAATTCAAAGTGAATAGACAGCACACTCAACACATAAACAAGGGTATTGAAGGAGCAATCCGAATAACGACAAAGAAACGAATTAAAGAAAGAAAATGATTAAGGACTAATTTAGACGTAGTAACATATGAGAGTTACATATAGTAATCAAGAGGAAAAAAGAAAGACATTTAACATCATATGCTTTCTTTATTTCAATGGTTTTTTTTTTTTTTTGATTGGCAAAATCTAAACAATTTACCAACAAGAAAATTGATTTAGAAGATCTTAAAGAAGAACAAAGTGTTAAGATCCAGATCTAACACTTTAAAGAACATAAGATTTTTTTTTTTTTTTTTTTTTATATTTTTGTGATAGAACATGAACATTCTACACAAACTGAGAAAAAAAAATTATAAGAAAATTAAAAGAGATAAGCGCAATGAAACATATATCCGATCGTGAGCCTAAAGCTCTGATACCAAAATGATATGGAAATCAACCCAAGGGAAAGTATGGAACGGATTACCTTGATGATCAAGATCAAGAGTAAAGAAAACTCGTTTCTAAACTCGTGATTCGAATCACTCCACAAGAGGTTTGATCAATACCATTTGAATGACTCTACATGCAAGTTCTAAACACAAGAATTTGCAAAGAAAGTTTAGCTCTCAACAAAGCTAAAATAGAAATTCTATTCTTAATTCCAAAATCTGATGTCTAATCAAAGAAAAGAAGGCTTNGAACATGTCATGTTGATACAAATCCTTTATGTGTTCAAAACCCAACAACCTAGCATTCAAAGTATTGCGGAGGACATACCTTCGTGATAAAGCATCTGCTACAATGTTCTCCTTTCCTTGTTTATATTTTATGACATACGGGAATGTTTCAATAAATTCTAACCACTTAGCATGTCGTCTGTTGAGTTTATTTTG